>NW_022156716.1:791649-925040 GCF_004355905.1 Pyricularia grisea
AAAAAAAAAAAAAAAAAAAAAAAACAGTAAGGATAAAAGAAGACCCTGGAAGCAAAGCTGAGGTCCCTAGCCAGCCACAAGACTGGGTTGTACCTCTGGTTGCTTTTCCTTTTCATGTTTCTTTTTATTTCATCGTTCGCTTTTATCTAATCACCATTCCAAGACATGCCCTTTGCACACCAGGTTCCCGGATCGGCCGAGTCGAATCTAACCATTCAGGTCTAGTCTATGTCTCTTGATATCTTGTCCTCTTACACCTTTGACTTACGCAATCAGACCACTTTTCTTTGCTGTCTACCATGAGGTTGGTTGCAAACTATTTTGTACCCTTTTTTTTTCGTACGCTGTGCTGGTCTCAAGCCTCCCTAATTCGCTGTAGGTTGTTGTGGCTGGCTAGGTACATGATGGTTTTCATCAATTGCCAGCAGAAGAAAGATCTCCGGGGAGGAAGACGCAAGCAATTTCCCGACGGCACTTTTCCCCCCTTCCTATAGAAAGCAGCAAAACGAAAAAAAAAAAAAAAACCACCGAGAGAAGAAAAGAATGAACCACAAGCCACAGTGATATTTATACTTTTAGACTCACTCTCGCTGCACATCGTCATCAAAGAAATAAATAAACTGTTCCCCGTTCCTCTTCGGGTGCAAATACTTCTCCCCTTGACATTGAGACAGGGTCACCATGGACCCCCGGGGGGGGAGAAGATATCTTCTACAAACGAACATGGACAACAAAAGAAAAAAAAAATAAGAAACAAGACCAGAAATGAATGTCTCAGGGGAGACACTAGACCCAAGCCCCTTTTCCCCGCGTCTCGACACAAGGCAAGACATTCTGTATATCACGACGTAAAAGAGTTAGCCGTACGAGAAAAAAAAACAAGAGACAAGGTCAAGGGGGCCGGAACACGAGAAAGGAGGGGAGGAGAGGGATAAGAAAGAGAAAAAAAGGGTAGATAAATAAACAAAGCGAGTTTAAAAAAAATCAAAAGAAAGAAAGAAATGCGTTCATGAATTTAGATAAATCTTTTGTCAAAAAAAGGACATGGTTCTTCTTTTTTTTGGGCAGCATATCCTTGTGTATCCAGATGATGAACTGAACCTAACAAATTCCCCAACGGAATCATGCCGCACCAAAACAAACCATCCCCATGTTTTCCATGTTTTCCATGTTTCCCCCTCTCGGGCGTAAAAGAAAGCAAAAAAAAGAAAGAAAAGACATTTAGGCGCTCACACAAGCCTTCCCACGAGGCAATGCAAGGGCGTTTACTCGGCTGAACCCCGACAAGTTTTTTTTTTAAAGCCCAAAGCCAACGCCTCTTTTTTTTTTTCGTTTCCCCGCTAGGGGTTTGACGTCAACGGACTAAACGTATACCGGTCCTTGAAGAAAGGCTGTGAAGGGGGGTAAAAAAGACAGTGTAAATAGCTGGACCAGAAGACAATTAAATAAAAATATCCCAAACTAGAAACAACACAAATTTCCAATTCGAATCCTGATGCCCGTAAAAACAAAAACCCCCCTATCTTGAATGTCCCCCCTAAACCCAACGCCGTACACATCAGACAGAAATGCTTCGCCCCTTCTTAACGCCCCCTCCCCCAAATGCCGATGTCGTCACACATGCGAACCCGCCTCGTCCCGCCTCGTGCACACCCTGGAGTCCCCGAGTAAGGACGACGCAGGCGTGCTTCTCCGCCTGTCCGACTCTGCTGGTGGGAAGGGAGTCCCAGCCTCCCCTCTGACGAAACAAGGAGGGCGCCACGAACATGGGGGGTTCAAGATATGCTTACCTTCCCTCCTTGACCTAGCAACTAGTGAGAGCATGGAATGGAAGACAAAGTATATGGACGAGATTAATGCTGTACACTTGGCTCAGTCACCGTTTTAACATAACTGCGAAGAAAAGGATGTGCTTTTTAATGTCTCATCAGAGTAGGTAGTGTATGCATGCGGCATAAAGGTCATCGCCGGTTGTACATGTTACGCAGAATAAACAGCAATGAGACAAAAAGAACGCTAGTCAGAATCCAAGTATACATGTCCAGATGTCTGCTCTGGTGGTTTCGTGCTGTGTCATGACAGTCATGACATGAAAAGCTGAACATATGCAGGTGAAAACAAATACAGGCAATGAAGTGTATGATCTCTGCGCAAGGCAACAAAATGACTGTTATGAGCCCTAGCAGGCTCTATCACTATCCCATACAACCAAAGACAATGCATTGTGGAAGTACTAGCACAATGTGATGCAATGCTGTCTCTCAGCATCGCGCACCCGAAGTCGCGCCCTTTAAAATCATAACAAGTAGCTAGCTAAATTTTTAGCCTTTGATGACCAAGAGGGGAGTAACCATCCTGATATGTAGTATCAGGGGCGAGGCGCTGGCTGAGCCCAATTAGTTTCATTGAGCATCTGCCGCACAGCAGCGAGCAAAAGGGTATATGGCAGTCCACTTCTCGTACCCATCCAATCTGCCACTGCATGAAGGCCGGCTCGAGTCCGCTGCTGCCGTACCCGTTCGGTTATGGTCCAAGAACCACGCCGGTATCTCCTATGCAACATGCTTATGCGCGCGTTGACTGGCATCGACGTGGACCGTGAGCGCCGACTGGGGGCGCCTGGCGGGGTTGTCACCCGCCCCTCGTCACTGTCGTCGTTGCCATCATCGACCGGCACCCACTCTGCCTGCCCATCAGTATCCGTTGCAGAACGAGTCTCTAAAAATCTCGGTCGCCAAATCAGCGAGTCGATATGCGAGTCAACGAAGCGACGCAAGTTTGCGTCGCTGCGCCAACCGAGCACAGCGCTGACCCCCACAGTAACCAAGAATACCATTTCGTCCACATCTACATCCAGTAACCGGCCTCCAAGCAGATGAACAATATTCCTCGTCCCTGTCCGTAGAACGGACATAAGCATCGTGGCATTGTATGGCGGGGCATCTCCACTGCTACGCTCTCTCTCCTGGTCAGACAGGACGACTTGATACTCTCCCTCGCGCAGCCGCAGTACTGTGCCATCGACGGCCCACCTCCTTGAAACTGGGCGTTCGACCCGGTGTGTGATCGAGGTAAAGCCATTCGGGTTCGGCCAGCGCTCGGACCAATCCCGCGGCAACATCCCGATTTGGTCGAGTATGATAGCGCGATGGTGCGCTACTACCAAGTTGTTTTCGTTTGCAGCCCGAGGGACTACGTTCGTGCCAGTTACAGGTGACTGACTGGCAAATATGTCTTGCCGAAGTCCCGCCAGCAGCGCATTTACTGCGTCATCTAACCGTCTGTCAAGTGCCCCGAGACTCAGCAGTTCGGAAACTGAATATCGAGTCAGAGGAGGACTGGGAGCCGTGTGCAAAATAGAAGGCGCCGGAACAGTGGCATTCATGTTGGATACTTCAGTAGGCCTGCTCGGTAGAGGAATGTTCGTATCGTCAACAATGTCGATGGAAGGATTGTAAAATGGTGGTGATATATAATGAGGTGGCGGTAATGATGCATCTTGGGCACCTACGGCGTCGCCTGTACCGTCTCTACCGAGACTAAAGTCAACCGGATTGCCCCCCAAAGCCCAGCTATGGCCAGCTGACCCGTGCCCATGTTCGGCACCCTTCTAGTGACTGCCGCCACAGCCCTGGTTGATCTGCCAGAGAGCCCCTTTAGCCCTCTCGCGCACATCAAGCTCCGAGTCGTGTTGTTGAAGGCTCTTGAGCCTGTCGACCAACCCCAAGTGAGCAAGCTGGTCGGCTCGCTCTTGCGACTTGGTCGCGTCAGATGTATCATCTCGCCATGTAAGGTTGCTAAGAAGTTGGCATATCGCTACTCGTACTTCCTTGTCGTTACTGGAAAAGTGCGGTGCCAGTAGCCGCAGTAAATCAGCTTGTGATATTACAATCTGCCTGTGCCGCGGCACGCTTGCTGCGATATGGACCAATATGTTGATGACTGCCTCAACCACCTTCACATGCGGATAAACGACGCGGGCTGCTGGGTTGTCGCCGTTGTGGCCGGAAGACCTGCGATTGAACGGGTTCACAACCCGTGACCTGAGCTTAGTGGATAGTATGTGGAATAGTCGATCCTGGCCTATGACGTCGAACAAATAGTCGACCATCTCCTCTGTATCCTGAGGTTGATCCAATCCGGCCGCGGTTGCGCCCGCACCGTGATTTCCCGCAGACGAAGTAACAAGTAGGTTCCGGATGAAGTGGAGACCTTGTTCTTGAATTTCGAGGTCCTCTTTCCTGGCTTTGCGCACCGGGTTCTGTTCTATGTCACGCAGTTCGGCCAGTTTGCTCTCAGCACGACGTAGCCTGCCAGTCCTGCTACGTTCGTGACTGAGTCGGGCTTGTTCATAACGAGGCGCAGTGGGACCCCAAGCTTCGTCGCCATGGCTGCTTTGGTGTTCATCTTCGGGGCGATCCATTTCTACATCTTCGTCTAGTGATGCTGCTGATTCGCCCGGTGTGTTGCGGTTTTGCCTAGACTCACCCTGTGCCCTGTCCAAAAGAGCTTGATCTTCTATGTCTTCGGCAATAATGCGCGCCAACCAGTTAGGGTCCAAAACCTCCATGCAAGTCTTCTTCATCTCTGGCCTCTGCCCAGAAATCAAGTGCTTGAGTGCCCACAGCGCATTCAGCCTCAGTGAAGGTGTAGCAGAGTGGGCGTGGTCGCAAAGAACCTTCATGATCCCGAGGTCCAGAAATTTCTTCAGCAGTTGATTGCGTTGTTAGCTCAATAATGAACCGGATGATTTGTGGTATATACCATGGTTGTCAGAACTCACCTCGCGCATTGGGCTGAAGTCAGTCAGCAGATTACAGACTGCCGCGGTAGCAGCAGTCTGAACATCCGCGTCTGGATGGCGCAAAAGTTTGTACAAGGGATCTATAACTCCCGAATCTTGGAGGGTGGTTCGAATGATGGCGACAGATCGTGCCAGCATCCGAATGGTATGGCAAGCAGCGATGAGTACTTCAGTTGGGTTTTTGTTTTGCGTGTCGGTGTCCGTGGTATCCTTACCGTCATCTGAAGATCTGTTGTTTGTTCTCGCAAGCTGTTCGCGCATCGAGGGCGTTGGCCGGGACCCTGCGACCTTGGTAGGCTGCTCGCTGAGGGACTCGATTATGAAGGCAAATCCATCCTGATCACAAATTGCCTTTCGATATTCGTTCTTCGAGGGTAGTGCTGCCAGGGCTTTGAGGGCATTTTCCCTCAGTTGTAACCGGTGCCTATGTAATGGAAGCTGAGCATGCGAGTCTGTCACCGAGATGGCGTCCACAAAACCCTCGGCTTGATCCTCTCTGGGTGTAGGACTCCATATCTTGAGGTTGTTCTTCGTGGAGGGCAGGTATTCGTAAGCTTCCTTCAGAAGTGTACATGTGGTCTTGACAGCCTGGCCATCAAAGGCAGCCTTCTGAAGAACTTCGCTGTCAGTGATCAAATGGGCCAGTACAAGGAGGGCACGCTCCTGCATAGACCATCTCGCAGCAGTTTCACGCTCTACCCAGGCCGATGAAGCTGGCACTGAAGGGTGTTCACCGCTCTCATTGAGTATCTTCATCAAAAGTGGAATGACTAGTGCTGCCAAAGCTGCCTCTCTGCACTTGTGCGCAAAGCCGGCCTTATACAATGACGTGAGCACGGATACTGCCAGCAAACTCTCCAAGCCAGTCGTGGACCTGACCAGGGCAATGAGCCAGGGTATCAGAGGAACCTCAGCATCCTCGCCGCTATCGCCAGCCGTATGGGTAGGCTGGAAGAGGCGAGATTCCCATCCGGCGTTTGTACTTGTCCTGCCAATCGTGAAATGGGACCCAGATGCAGGAGCTACTGGTGGATAAGTAGGAAATTGAGGCGCCGGGCCTTTCTCTTTGCACGGTGTAGCGGGAAGCAGGTGATCAACTGCTCCGAGGGTAGGCGGACGTGATAGGCCCAATCCTACACTCTCCAACGCGTCCCACGTGGCCCGAAGTTCCCCAGATGGCGGCCTGAAGTCCATGCTAGGAAAAACAGCGAGTATAGAGGGCGAATACAGGAGCATACAGGCCCGTAATCTTGACTTGGCCACAATAGCGTTTATAGCTTCCAATATTGCAACCAAGCTTGTCCCACATGGCGCAGGTTCTGGCAATGCCTCCCCCAGGCCCTCATTCTGCGCAACAACGTCAGCACCCGGAACAACCTCGCCGCGGGCGACCACGATACTGGCAAGTTTCGTGGCTAACGCATCCAGTATGCCGGAGTTTGCGATTGAAACCTGGTGTCGTTCTTCCCAGCAGAGCGCCCCAAGGAGCCCTGTGACAGTGTTCACCAGGCTGACTGAGACAATGGGAAACGTGCCAGGAGATACAAGAATACTGCGTATTGACTCGAGATGGGGTTCGGCGAATATCTCGTCGGCCAAGGTTACTCGTTGTACGGGGCAAGCGGCGGAGGCCAATGTGGCGGCATCGGTATAGGCTCGAAGGGCTTTGATGGCAGCAAGGACGATGCGAGGGTGGTTTTCTGTCGGGCACAAGTTTTCGAGAAGGGCTGGAAGTGATCCAGCAGCATGTAGCGGCGCAAGAAATGTTGGACCACCTGCAATGATAACTCGTCAGCAAATGGGTCACGGCATCTGCAGGCGCGCCACCAAGGACCACTACTTACCATGTGCGAAGCCAGCAAGAATTTGGATTGTTTGCAAGCGCACTGATTCCTCCTCAGAGAGTGGCTTCAACATTGTGGAGTAAGTCTTTGTGTCCTTGCCATTAGGCTTGGCCTGGGATCTACTGCTGCGCAGGATCTGGACGACCGGCTCGAGGATGCCAAGAACAACCCATCTCTGCTGGCGCTGGACATGTCCAATGATCTCAGTCTTCAACTGACGAAGGAGCAAATATTGCTCTGAGAATGACCTTGCGTTTCGGAGCTGGACAAGAAGCGCCGGGGCAGGGGCGCGAGCCATGGCGGCGGGACGACAGCCCAGATGACCGGGACTGGATCTTTGCTGCGACTTCAGACCCGAAGCAAGCGACTAGAGGATTGCGGCGACTTCGGGTTTGGGCAAATCAATTGGGAGAGGTTGCAATCGACGAAATCGCAAATGATGTTGAGCAAAGGGTGTAAGGAGCCGCGGTCACAGCGTGGGTCGCAGCGTGTCGATTCTTGGGAGGAGGATCTAGAACTAGAACCAGCCAACGCACAGGCACGGGTCCACGGGTCCACGGAATGTCGTCAATGTAGCAAGAATCGTACAAAGCTCGCCAGGTAGTGATGCTAAAGACGATGAGATTTGGTGATTAATCAGTACCTATTAAGAGAGAGGCAGAGAGGCATACATGGGCTTTATTTCTAGGCTAGGTTGGAAGTGTGATGTTCACATTAATCTTGGGTTTGGTAGTTGGTGGATAAGTGATTGGAAGCCACGCCCAACCGTCACTGACAAAGGTGGGTGACAAAGGTACACGAGCAATGTACCTACCCTACACATTTAGGCTGGTAGTGACATCGACAGCAACCTCTCGGACCTGAATAGATCGCTCACCTAATTGGAAGGTACAGTCTGGGTGGACTAGTTAGTGTACACAGTTAGGTATCTCGATCCTTTTGCGCACACTTAATCAGACATCAGTAGCTTACTGCCTGCTCGTAGGAATATGAAATCGCATCCAGCTTCTAATGTTCTCTTACATCATTTTGAACGACAAGAATGATGCCATCTATGCTCATGGTATGGATTTCAGCCCCAAAATTAAAGTGGGTCCAGTACGGCAAGTTTGACCCGACGGATGCCATCAAAGTCGCCGCCCTGAGCGGGATTGGATTGCTTTCCAAGGTGGGGACGAAGAGAAGGAAAAAAAAAAGAAGAAAAAAAGCGATCCGGACGACTACGAAACACATTGCAAGACCCCATTGACCCAAAGGGATTCTACTTAATGACAAGTGTTAGACGAGCCCTTATGTCTGCTGGAAGGGGTGCAGGGCCAAATACGTCTTTCGGTTGAATGAAGACGAGTAGATGTTATAGCTTCACATTAGTTTAGTATATGGGTTTTTTGCCACAGCTGCGCCTTTGGTGTTCTGGCTTCAAGACTACTACATGCAGTTGGGGCAGTTGTCGAACTAGCGTAAACGATATTTTTGGCAGACGATAGTTCGAAAGCTATGTTGAAAAGATGTAAACAGGCTTGACAGGCAGGGTTCACCTATTCTACTAAGCCGCAGTACATTCCAACTTGATAGAAGCAGATTCTCTCGGGCGTTCGTCGAGCCTACCAATTTTGCGAGCATTGCATTGGGAAACCAGTGTATACTTGTTACATGCTTAGAGCAAAGGACAGAGGCAAGAGAGGGCTCATCACTTGACTCTTAGCAGAAGATGTGTTATCTATGCGCTTAGTCTAAGTAATCTGTGCAATATTTTGATTCTCACGTGGTGAACTGCCGCA
This sequence comes from Pyricularia grisea, assembly GCF_004355905.1. Lineage (NCBI taxonomy): Eukaryota > Fungi > Ascomycota > Sordariomycetes > Magnaporthales > Pyriculariaceae > Pyricularia > Pyricularia grisea. Next base: position 800,079 of record NW_022156716.1, read on the forward strand.
TCAAACGGGTTAGGTAATACTGTAGTGTAGCATGGCTAATCACCGTCATTCAATGTGATGTAACCTCTGTCAATCGAGTACTATACACTTTTGCAGCATTGCAACCCACACTGTTCTATGTGGCCGCCGTAGCCTTGCGTCTAAGGCGGTATGTTGTAGTAAGCCCTCGTGCAGTATTGTGTTGGCCAGACCAAGTTTTGAGCCAGTAACGTGTAGGGGCGGAATTTTTATTTGGGAAATTGCGGGTGCATTAAATGACGTGAGAGAAGATCTCCGGCAGAGCAAGCATCGTGAAGCAATAAATATGGTATGAACCCGGGTGCTTGCCGCCAGTGCATCCAGTCAAAAACAAAATAGGTTATCATTCTGTTTGATAAACAAACTTCCGATTATCGGCGCCGGATTCTTTTATTTTTCATCTCAATCGTGACAATTTCGCTTCTTTTTGGCTCCTTTTTTTTTTCTCCCCTCGAGCGGCTTTTACACACGATCAATCCGTTGTATCCGTAAATTAAACGAATAAGTAAGTCACCTGCAAGAATAACTATTGTGGGGACACAGGCACTGCCAATGCATTTACCATCGATTGCTAAGTAATAAAGAGAGAGTCTTCTGTCTCTTCATTTCTACTCTGTCTATCACTTCAAGAAGAGTCGGCCTGGAGGTACGAAGTACGAAATTCGCTTTATCCGATCCGGCCTTAGCGAGCTTTTACGCAGTAGCTAAAAATTCAAGGTATCCACCCATCCCCAGCATTGGAGGGGAATAGAGTTTTGCGGAGGAGGTCGCAAGAAGTGAAGCGAGGTTGGTTGACAGCTCATAAGACAGTGCAGGGTGATTATAGGTAACTGTTGTCAACCTGGGAGGAGTTTGCAGCAATTTTTGCTGTTCACGAGCAGCACGCGCGACAGTAACAAACAGCAGGCAACAACAAAGGTATGGCAGGGTAGGCCGCCGCTTTTCACATTGGATCACATCACACGACACCCGACTGATTGCGTGCCGATTGACCCCTCATCGCCAATTCGCTACAACCTTAGTTTGTGGCTAGGGTACTTATCAACCAAAGGAGAGACGATACCGACCTTGCCTTAGCTTCATCACCAAAAGGCGCGCCGGGTGGATATCCGCTGCAAAGCCCATTCCCCGTCTCCATTTTCCACACCCCCGCCCACTCTGCCCTTGCGTCGTACATCCTTCCCAGGTCAGCCAATCGCCGTCCCGTCATTGACGGCGTGTCTGGTCGCTGCAATCCATTTGGAGGAGAGCCGACCCTCTCTGCTGCGTGCAACACCCTGGCGCACCGCAGAAAAAATCTAGAAGGCAGCAGCCCCCAAAAGCCCTCTTCGTCTTTGGGCGTGCGGGACGAATAAACTCCACAAGCTGCACTAAAGGGAAACCAGTCTTTGATACCATACTATTTCTGGGACAGACCGCATCGACCGACCAGATAGGCCATTTACCGTACCGCCGGAACCGGACGAACAGCACCAGGGAATGGGGAGAACGATCTGGCGGGGATCATGTTGACGAGGTCTCCCGCCGCACCACATCCGCGCTCGTCCAATGCGTCGCCCAGTTTCCACCACACCTTCCACTATGCGCCCGCAACCGCCGCCGCCTCCGCCGCACCCGCACCCTCCCCCCCGTCACGACTCCCCGTCCCCGTCCCACTCCTCGCCAAGCCCCGACGCCCCTCGTTGTCGTTCTCGCCGTCCCAAGTCCTGCCTGCTTCGGGGCCACTGAGCCGCACCGACGCCCCCTCTCCGGCTGCGTCTCCCGCCGCGGCCCCAAAGCGCTATGTCGCTGTCGACGCCGGTACACAGTACTCTCCTATGGAGCCGATCAACTACTTGGCAACCTTACATGCGAAACAGAACCTGCACGTAATACCCGACGAGCCACCCCCGACCCCGGGCCCGAAGCCCATGACGCCGGGCGTAGAGCAGGGCGCTGCCGCCGCCGCCGCAGCCTCAGCTACAGCTCAACAGCCCCCGACATCGGCATCATCGGGCCCGGTCCCTAACATGGCTGTGACCGTAGAGCCCAAGGCCGTGACGTCCCCCGCCATAAAGAGGCGTAATTCTCAGGCTATTGCCTCAAATAGCGGGGATGCGGCCACTCAGGCCCAAAATATTCCACAAAAACGCGCAAAGCCGACGAGACCTCCACCCAAGGTCCTGCCGCAACGATATGAATTGTGTGAAGTCGAGGATATAGTCGTCTTGATAGCACACATGCTCGGCGAGTTAATTGAGACCAATGATGCACTGGCTCTCAAGTCGGGTCATTTGACAAGGTTTCATTCACGGTTAGTAGTCATCTTTCTCCTCTATGAGATGGAAAACTATTGAGACAGGAAACACGCTGACATTGATTATCCATTTATATTCAGAACCGCACCTGGTATCTCAGTATTGGAATACCTCCACCGTCTCGCCAAGCACGCGACGCTGTCACCCCCTCTCCTCCTCTCCATGGTCTATTACATTGACCGGCTGTGCGCCTTATATCCCGACTTCACCATCAACACGCTCACAGTACACCGTTTCCTCATCACGGCAGCAACGGTTGCGGCCAAAGGTCTATCGGATCTCTTCTGGAATAACACTACATATGCGCGTGTGGGCGGCGTCCGTGTGGCTGAACTCAAACTCTTAGAGCTCGAGTTCCTCTACCGGGTGGACTGGAAGATTGTCCCCAACCCGGACGTTCTCGTTGCGTACTACAAAGGGCTTGTGGAGCGCTGCCCGGGCTACGTACTACAGGGCTGCGAAGGGGATCAGCAACCCGGTGCCCAAGCGGATGATGAAATAGAAGACTATGATGATGAATTGGATGAGGACGACGACGATGAAGAAGATGTCGCCGATGATGATGACGCGAGCTCCGAGGACGACAGCGCCAAGAATGGGAGGTAGCCACTCCTTCCTGAAGCTTTTTTATCCGTGTCTTGGTTGGACGGCAAACTGGTTGTCCAACACAGGCCGAGCTTTCAAATTATTGGTAACTTTAGTGGTATATAAAATATGACAGTGGGGGGGTCTTGGGTTCTGTTCGTTGGGAATTTGAGGAAGGACTGCTGCATAGCATGGGATCTTTTGGTATTCATTCATCTGGTTAGAGGGGTTTTTTTTTTTTTTTTTCCTGCGCTCGTTTTGTTTTTCACTTTGGTGACGTTCATCTTCCCCAGCGTCTACTTTCTAAAGTCTTTGTTTCTACTTTCTTCTTTTTCTTCTTTTTCTGGGATACCCCGATGATTACAAGGGAGATATGGGATTCATTACGCTTGTATACTCTACACCACGTTCGAGGAAACAAGCCACAATGCAACTCCGGCCTGAAAGTCAAAAAGTCTAATTTGTGAAATTGCTAGTGCGAATGCACACGACAAGAAGTAGATGCAATGATATTGATTTGCGGTAGGAAGGAGACAAGAAAAAATATACATTTATTCAGGTTTCAACGTCGAAGGCCTCTACAGCGACCGAGATAAACAGTCCCAAGCGCACAAAGCCGCCTGCTGACCGAGTCGATTGAGTGGGCCCCACCCAGCGTAGTGATTGCACCGTACACTCGGTAGCTGTGGGGACTCGGATTGCTTGAGTGACTTGTCCAGGCCTTGCCAAGCGGACTTACCTGGAGGTGGTACTAGGAAAGCAAACAACGTCTATCAACTCCACGAAGCGTCGCGGCAAATCTGCAACAACCAGCAACCAACCAAGAAATCGGTTCGAGCCCTCAAAGTCCTAAGTCCCCCAGATGCCGCGCCACCAGACGCAACACCCACGATGATACTCCAACACATCCTCGCGCTCCTCGCGGCAGCCGCACCTCTCGCCCTGGCAGAGCCGCAAACCGCCGCCATCTACATCCAGCCCATCTCGTCCTCCTCGCCAGCACCGCCGGCCCCGCTAGCCGAGATAACCTACGACCTTGCCGAGGCGAGCGACCCGACGGCGCAGGTGACATCTTTTGAGCCGCCGGAGCTGCCAGAGTCGGCATCGCTCGTGCGCATCGGCGTCTTTGACGCAGCGGCCGATGAGTGGCTGTCGTCGACGTCGGTCGCCAGCGTCGACAACTTCAGCAAGGGCTACTCGCCGCATTTCGTGCTAACCCTCGGCCCGCCGGGTGTTGCTGGCGGTGAGGAAGGGCCCGCGCCCGTCATCATCGGGGCCGCCGTCAAGGGTGTCAAGGTCGACGCCGGCGCTACCAGGGATTTTGGGCCGCAGGCGGTCCTGGTGAGTGGTGAGAGGGCACCGCAGCCGGCGCTGAACCGGCCCGTCGTGCTCAACAAGGATGGTGCTGGTCGCGGTGGAGAGGTTGAAGAGAAGACGTTTTTGCAGAAGTGAGTTTGGAGCGAGCCTCGCCACCCCCCACTTTTTACCCTGCTTGGGTGTATGTGGTTGTTGTTCTTGGATGAAACTTTACTAACCAGGGCGCTGTTTGCGATCTAGGTACTGGTGGGCACTGGGACTGTTGGCGTTCGTTATGGTTACCGGCGGTGGATCCGATAAATAGACAGGATGCTGGTATATAAAGACCTATGATGGTTTGAGTGATGGGCCTGGTCGGAGTACGGAACTAGGACTATGAAACCACTATTCGCCTATATAATGAAAGCATGGCCTGTGGTATTGCCATCCAGTTCTTCAAACTAAAGCTTTACATGAAGCGGTTATAATAGTCTAGTGCCAGTGCTTCTGATACATATGCTCATTGGAATGGAGGGGAGGTCTATAATAGTCGCCTACGCCGATATATTAAGACCATTTAGTTTCTCGTGGCTGGGTCTTCAAAAGATGCCCGTGCCATGTTTGTCCCAGTAACTTCTTGGTATTGGCCTCGCTGGCTTCTAAGGAGATTTGTGGTTGCCCAAGGTAGGTACCTACCCTGCACCGCAATCACCACGCCACACATCTTGCGTTTATTCATCCATAGCCATCAAAACTCTTTCCAGGCCTTTCATGCAATATTTGGACATGCAGAAAAACACGGTTATCTACCTCCCGTGCAGCTTCACTTTCCTTAAAACCCGTCTCGCTTGCGCAAAGGTTTCACACGTGATGGGTCTTGCACCACGGGTACCTTACATTTTGCGCTTTCCCTTGGGTGGCAGGTACTGATCTTAGTCTAGTCTAGGCGGGGCATCTGTTGCTACACTGTCTCTGGTTGCTGGTTGCTGTGGACAGGGATGCTTGGTTTTACCAGCAGACATTGCGCGCGCGCGCAAAATGGGAATATTGCCCCACACAGCTTCCCTTGGGAGCTTTGGGCGGACAAAATACAAAAACGACCAAAGTTACCCAGGAAAGCTAGCTCCTGCCCGCCCGTTTTTTTGCCCTTGCTCCTGCGCCAGAAAAGCCGACCAAAAAAATCCCCAGCTCCACACAAACGTTCATCTACCTGCCACGAACGCTTCGCGCGCCGCGTCTCTTTTCTTTACCCCCTTTCACAACCAGCACCACAAACGTCAACCTTGAACAAGGAGCACAACTCTGCACACGTTTATAGCCCCACTCAAAATACGTAACAAATCAAGAACCAAAACGAAACACAATGGCTTCCGAGGAGACTGGAGTCACCGCCCCCGGCGCTGAGGAAGTGGTCAACGCTGGCGTGGCGTCCGAGTCCAAGGGTAAGGGCAAGGGTCCCGCCCAGGATACTCACGACACTGAGATGGACGAGGATGATGAGGATGACACCGAGGCCGACGAGGTATGTGATTGTGCCATGGGGAATTTCCTGCTATTGGGTTCCTGAATCTGGCGCTACCCCATGATTCAACTTTCACCGTTATTCTTGACCGCTAACATAACAATTATGCTATTATAGGCCGAGCAAGTAGCTGGTACGTGATCAATTGGCTGGACTACAGTTCTGCCCAACCTATAACAAGCCAGTCATCTACCAGGTGAACCAAAGCTGACCGTGACGTAAAAACCCAATGCAGAGGAAGTTGAGGACGACGGCATGGACGAGATTGACTCTAGCAATGTCCTCCCCAGCCGCACGCGCGGCCGCAAGATCGACTTTGCCAAGGCGGCTGCGGAGCAGAACCTCAGCGTCGACGACGACGAGGAGGACGATGACGACGACTTCAACGACCCGGATGCTGAGGATGACAAGATGGATGAGGACTGAAAATGATGACCTTGCCCTGGGTGATGATTGACGACAACAATGGAGAAAAAAAAAAGCATTTATACCAACATCAGTTCTCTTGGGGAGTTCAATGGTATTATGGTGTTATGATGGATGATTGGGTGTTCTTTGAAGGACCGCAAAATGTTATTTCTGGCGGTCAACGGCCGTTGGCTGTGCCTCTCTTCATCTGTTATCCCTGAAATCATTGGTTTACCAGGCCAAGACAAAATAAATGTTTTTGTCTGCTGAGGGTGATGCCGAGGAACTTTTTACTTGTCCATGGTGAACCAGGTACCAAAGAAATCCTAGACGGTATAGCCGAATTGTGAACTTGGGAGGTCCGCACTTCTTTCCACTGTTTTAGAACTGAAGCTATACGCGACCAAGAGGTCTAGAAAAAATTGTTTGTCTTTCTTACTACGTACATCACGTCATGAGCAAGAGGCTAGGCAGGTGGGCTGACATGTGCTTCTTTGGAAGATTAATTCAACCTGCGATTCCCACAATCGACCGTTTAGCAGGTCTCAAATAGCGTCGAGCTGTCAGTAAGCTTTCTCCGCGTTCGTGGCGCCCGCTTGTACCTAGTTGAATGCAAGCTTTGACTTTTGCGAAATTTCCCGTCGTCACATGGTCTCTACTGAGTTTTTGGCAACGTATTTCAACAGGAGTAAGGGCGGGAGGGAAACCTTGAATGCTGTGTTAATTCAAGCTGCTAACATAATTAGAAGTCTCATGATGCCCAAGTGTCTCAACCTTAACCAAGCTCAGTTATATCCCTTCCTGGTGGTATTTCCTGTTGGTTCCCTTGTCACTTACAGGTGAATATGCGTGCGTACCTACCTAGGTAGGTAGGGTATGCATGAGCTTTATGATGATAGAGAGATGGCAATATAGGTTAAACAAAACAATACCGATGTGCTGTAACAATGCCATGCCTGCGCTGTTTTGGCGGGGTCTTCCCTTCTTTGCGCGACAGGCGGGGCCCTGACTCGCCAGCTCGCGCCATCCTTTTGGATTCGAGTTATTGGCCCTAGTCTACATAAGGGATCGGGTCATTGGGTCACACCACCATCCATCCACAGGCAAGCAATTAAGAGCCACATCTAGCCATCTACCTATTGTAAAAGAAGCCCGATCAGGCGCACTTTGACTTGTCTAGCTGGGGTTTGTCTGTCTTTCATTACCTGTGGCCCGTCATCTATACTCCAATTTTCACCTTTGGCGAAGCATATTGTATTCTCTGTATTTTTTTCTGTTTGCTTTTTTTCTTCTTCTTCTTTTTCTTACGTCCTTTAACTTGCTTCAGACCTACTTTGCTACGATACCTGGTTTCTCGCACGGAATCACCCCGCCACTTTTCTACCGACATCGACCGTGTGATCCAGCTTTGCTAGCAACCCTTTTGCCTTGAGGAGATTTGAGATATTTTTATCAGTCACCTAGCAATTTAAGCTCGAAGCTCCCCCATTTATTCTTTTTGCCTTGTTCACAGGATCCTGGAACTAGGACAATCGCAACATTACCTCGACCTTTTAAAAGCACCTCACCAAGAAAAGCTGAGCTATCGTATCTCCATCCAGGACATTCATTGCTTGAGTCGGAGCAACGTGGTAAAGAGGCTGCACAGCAAAACAATCAGATGCCAAACCTAGTCCTAGACTCTCTCGTGCCATCCTTCCTCATTGAGCCGGTTTTGCGGCAGGCCCGCCGATTCTCCCGCGGCAACGCCGCCGTCCCCGGGCCGGATACTTCAGGCGGTCCCGGTATCGGCGAGGACAATTTATCTTCTTCATCAACTGCAATCGCCGAGGAGATAGAAACCGTCTCGTCTCCTCTCAGTCCATCTGCTGCTTCAGGTCGGGTTGCATCTGCATCCTTGGCGGTGGCTAATTTCACCCCGCCGCACGTGCATCCTTGTCAAACAACGCCATCATCATCATCATCACTACCACCAAATTCATCGCCGCTGCTGACACTACCAACCTTGTCGGATCTGGCGGAACCGCAATCCCCTTCGCTGTTTGCCGAAGACAACGACATGAGCAATTCGACAAACGACACCGACAACAACCAGACATGGAGTGAAGCGGGCTTGGCTGCGGCCCGGGCACAGGCTTGGGCCGCGACCCCGGCGGCGCCGTCGCCGTCTTCAGCGACCGAGGACGATTGGCACCGGGTCATGCGCCTCCGGATCCTGGACGTGCAGTCGCGCGACATACCCGAGAAGGAAAAGGCCGCGTTGCTGCACAGGCTGTTGACCGAGAACCATCATCGACTGCGTCAGCAAAAAATCTCCAGCGGAGCCGGCGGCAAGGGTCCGATTCAGATCGACACGGAGGGCCGTACGTCGGCGGAGCAAAAGCAAGGCGGCAGTAGCTACCTGGGCGCGCTCAAGTTCTGGCAGCTTTCCCCCGGCGAGGCATCCACAGCCACCAAGTTCCTGCTCACCGAGGAGGACATTGCGCCAACTTTTTGGAAGCCCAAGTCAGGAAGCGGCGGTTGCGGACAGAGTAGCCTGGGTGATGACGTGTTTGGGTCGGCGCAGTCAAAGTCGGCGGCGGTCGGGGACGGCAGCAGCAGCTGTGATCAAGCCCAGCAGCGCTACCTGGGCTGCGAGCACTACCGGCGCAACGTCAAGCTGCAGTGCAACAGGTGCTCCAAGTGGTACACCTGCCGGATCTGCCACAACGACAACGAGGACCACGAGCTGCCGCGGCGCGAGACTAAACACATGCTGTGCATGGCGTGCGGCTACGCGCAGAGGGCGTCGGACGAGTGCGTCAAGTGCGGTCAGCTGGCGGCGAGGTATTACTGCGATGAGTGCAAGCTCTGGAACGACAATCCGGACGTGAGCACGTATCATTGCCGCGAGTGTGGCATCTGTCGGATCGGGGCCGGGTTGGGCAAGGACTTTGTGCACTGCAAGGTTTGTTATTCTCTTTTTCCCCCTTCGCTTTTGCAACTCTTGAGACCTGCAATCGCTAATACACATGAACTTCCGGACTAAAGGAATGTGGAATCTGCATCGCAATTGAAACAGAGACCTCACATCGCTGCCGCTCAGGTGCGATGGATTCCAACTGCCCAATCTGCACCGAGGATCTCTTCACGTCGACCAAGCAAATAATTCACATCAACCCGTGCCGGCACTTGATCCATAAGCGATGCTACGACGAATACCTCAAGTCAAACTACAAGTGCCCGATCTGCAGCAAAACAATGTCCAACATGGAAAGCCAGTTCCGCAAGATGGATCAGCACATTGCGGACCAGCCGATGCCGGCCGAGTACCGCGACGTGCGCGCCATCATCTACTGCAACGACTGCGAGGCCAAGAGCCAGACGCTCTACCACTGGGTCGGGATGAAGTGCAGCATCTGTCAGGGCTACAACACGAGGGAGATCAAGGTCGTCGGCGCCCCCGTCGAAATGTCGAGCGAGGCGGCCAGGCTGCAGGAGGAGATGACAGGCCAGCAGCCGCCGCTCCAGGGCTCAATGACCGACGCGGCACTCGCCGCGGCTGCCAGTCAGGAACGCTCCGAACCTATCGATTCTGGCCTGAGGCGACTAACCGACGCCGAGGAGGCGGTCGTCAGGCATTGGGCGACTACTACGGAAAGATCCGGTCCTGGCTCGCGCGCACCTCCACCATTTTGGCCTCCCAGCTTCGGCAGAGGCGACGCGCCCGAAGGAATCAATGGCGACCAGTCGATCCTCGACCTGCCGCCGAGACTCATAGAAGCCACGGCGCTCGCCAGGGGGCCGGGGGTGTTTGGACTGGCGGACACGCCGGCCGGGCGGCTGTTGGCCATGGGGTACGCCAGGCACCTGGCCGCGATGGATGCATGGGAGAGGCACGACCTGGGCGGGCCGCGGCCGGCGGGGGCGAGGCCCGTCGGTGGTGGAGACGATCGCTCTGGAGCAGCAGCAGTGGGACAAGGGGAACGGACGGATATCGACTGGGCGCTGGACTGGTTGGGGAGCATCGGGTTGAGGAGCGACGAGGAGGACGAGGTCGAGTCTGAAGATGACGATAGCGAAAGCAGCGACGAGGATGAAGATGACGACGTTGCTGGGAATGGAGACGATGTAGACGATGACGACGACGATGATATTGTCTTGATGGGTCACCGGTAGGCAAAAGAGAGAGAAGGGGAGAGAGAGAGAGAAAGGGAGAGAGAGAGAGAAAGGGAGAGAGAGAGGGTTTATATTCGCTCGTTGGAATAACTGGGAATAGTGCGAGGAGTTTATGGTTTTTGTGTCGTTTCGGGGGTTCAGGGCCATGTTTTGACTCTTGTTGTTTTCTTTATCTCAGTTGTACGATTTCCTCAAAAAGTGAATGGGTTCAGCGATTGGTTTCTGTATCTTTGCAGAATAGCCCTCTACCTCTTGTGTGGTTTTATCCACCAAGGTTTTAGATCCCGTATACAAAATTAACGTGGACGCGAAATGGCTAGATTTAGAAGTGCCCGTCCATTTTCAGGAACAGAGATGGATGCCACTTGTAAGATCTCATCTAGTTCTCTGCGGTTGTGAGCTTTAAAAAAAGGGGGTTGAGTGGTACGACGAAATGAAGAAAACAAAACAAGTAAGACCAAGACCGGATCCAACAACGCCGCGCCAACACGTAAAAGCACAAGAAAAAAAAAGAACAACCCATCAGAGAACTCTCCTTGACCTGATGAATGGATTCACTTTTCTTAAGAAAGCGTCAAAGGGAAAAGAAGGGCAAAGAAAGGAAGTAAAAGCACCAAATCAGGCCACGACCAAAGCAGCCACTCTTATCCCTCGCAGGCCATCCCATCTACCTCCTTCGACTGGCAGCAGCACTGCCAGCGTGTGCGATCTGAGCGGTGGCTTCCTGGCCCTGTTTTCGGAGCTCCTTGACGACGCTCTTTTTTTTGTCATGGAAGGTTAGCGGGAGAGAAACAAAATGGAGAAATTTACTACGTATTTTTGCCATTGACTAGAAACGTACAGCGAGAGCCTCAGGGCTGACCCCATTCTCAATCATGGATATGCAGATGGAGAGGGTACGGCGGTCGAGGTGGCAGTTCTGTTTTCGCGGTTGCAAAAAGGGTAGGTAGGTTAGTATATAAAAGATATGGTACAGGGTAGGTGAGATGGAGAGGGGGATGAGGACGGACAAGGATTGTGGAGATTTCGTGCAGGATGTCAACTGCATTTTGGGCCGCGGCTTGCTTTTCGCGTTTGCTGTCCATCTCTCTGAGTGTTGGACTCCTGGCAGAATCAGTGAGAAGAGCAAGATATGAGAACTCTAGTGGCTTGGATGCTGTATCTTGGGTTTTATGGACCAAACCACTATTGAATCGTCAAAGAAAAACAACAAAGTCGCGGTTTGGGGTTCGGGTGCAGGGGCGGTCGCGCTTCGAGGGAGAGAATGTGGGGTTCGCTTCTCGGTACAACAGAGCACGTGATGCGGTTGTTTTGGTTCGTCTTTTTTTCTTTGGAGTTGCTGCGCAGGCAAAAATTTTTACCGTCCATCCTTTGCACTCATTCTTTCGGTTGCATTTGCATTGAAACTAGCGATCAACGTTAAGATTCTCTCAATCCATGTGAGACTGCGCGATATCAGGGGCATTGAATCTTATTGGATTGACGACGAACTTGGATGATATTCTGTCCACATTCTGTTTCTCTCCGTATATCTGTCACTGGAAGTCCAGCAGGCAATCTCTGTTCTGACATTCTGCACCAAATATTTTACCCGACTCCAAGTAGTTCAACGCAGCATCCCAAGCCAGCCACTCCTGCGATCTTTTACTTCGCAAACTCTTCGAGTCTTTGCTTCGGCAAAGGCCCTCCCGTTTCGGTGCGTTTTGTACCGGCTAGGGAGGGAGGCTTTTGGTTTTCATTGCTCAATCTGGGGGGAGATGGTGATTTCACCATTTCTTTCGTGCTGCAAGATCAGACTTATTGGGCCATCATAGTCCGCGCCTGGAGCTTATTTACCCAGGCGAGGCTCCAGGAGCACCTACATCTCTTCATGGTGATCACTGATGATGTTGGAGTAAAAAAAGAAAAATCAAGATATTTACCTCTTTTTAGTGTTCTGTCAAAGGCGCTAATCAAATCCACCATATGCAGGTTTGGCTGCAATCGGCTCATGTTTGCGTCACTTCTTATCTGTTTTTACCCCATTCAACCGCAAACCTGTGTGACCCAACGGGACCTGCACTTGGTCCATGACGAATGGATGCCGAGTGTATACCGAGCTGTCTAGATCGAGACTATGCCCACCAGACTAGCTGCCGTTTGCTCGTCGTATCAGTGTACGACGATCCAACTCTGAATATAATAAAAAGTACATTTCTTGGCTGCGTTTACCATTGTCCACCAAAATAATCATTGTGCATAATATACCCAACACACACACACACACACACACACACACACTATATCCAGCTGCCAACACCAAATGCCTCCCAAGTTTGCCCATCTCCCCCTCTCCACCAGCGGCCCTCTCGACTGCGCCCTTAGCGGCACCGCAGTACTAAACCACCCCTTTTTCAACAAAGGCTCGGCCTTTACGGCCGCCGAGAGGAGAGACTTCGGTCTGCTCGGCCTCCTCCCTCAAAATGTCCAGACGTTGGAGCAGCAGGTCAACCGCGCATATGCCCAGTATTCATCACGGCCCGATGACCTGGCCAAAAACACATTTCTGACCTCGCTCAAGGAGCAGAACGAGGTGCTCTTTTACCGGCTGCTGCATGACAACCTGCCCGAGATGTTTGGCGTCGTCTACACCCCGACCGAGGGCGACGCGATCCAGAACTACTCGAGGCTGTTTCGCAGGCCCGAGGGCTGCTTCCTCAACGTCAACGACGTGGACCGCGTCAGGGAGGACCTGCAGCGCTGGGGCCGCCCCGAGGACGTCGACTACATCGTCGTCTCGGACGGCGAGGAGATCCTGGGCATCGGCGACCAGGGCTGCGGCGGCATCCTCATCAGCATCGCCAAGCTCGTCCTGACCACGCTCTGTGCCGGCCTCCACCCGAACCGCACCCTTCCCGTCGTCCTCGACTGCGGCACCGACAACCAGGCCCTGCTTGACGACCCGCTGTACCTGGGCCTGCGGGAGCGGCGCGTGAGGGGGGAAAAGTACGACTCGCTGGTGCGTGAGTTCGTCGCCGCCGCGAGGGACCTGTTCCCCCGCGCCGTCATCCACTTTGAGGATTTCGGCGTCACCAACGCCCGCCGCATCCTCGACACGTACCGTCCGCACGCGCCCGTCTTCAACGACGACGTCCAGGGTACGGGCTGCGTCGTGCTCGCGGCCATCATGGCGGGCATGCATGTCGCGGGCCTAAAAATCCAGGACCTGCGCATGGTGGTGTTTGGCGCCGGGTCGGCCGGCACGGGCATCGCGGACATGGTGAGGGACGCCATTGCCGAGGAGAGCGGTTGCGGCAAGGACGCCGCGGCGGAGCAGATCTGGCTCGTCGACAAGCCGGGACTGCTGACGACTGCAACGGACAACGACGCCGCCCAGAAGCCCTACGCCAAGAAGCCCTCGGACGACGAGGGCAGCAAGGGGACGGACCTGCTCGCGGTCGTCGAACAAGTCCGCCCCAACGTCCTGATCGGCACGTCAACGGTGCCTGGTGCCTTCACCGAGGAGGTGGTGCGGGCCATGGCCAAACACGCCCCGCGGCCCATCATCATGCCGCTGTCGAACCCGACGCGGCTGCACGAGGCCGTCCCCGCGGACCTGATGGCGTGGACGGACGGCAAGGCGCTGGTGGCGACGGGGTCGCCGTTCCCTCGGGTGAAAATGGACGATGGTCACGAGGTCGATATCGCAGAGTGCAACAACAGCGTCGTGTTCCCGGGCATCGCGCTCGGGAGCGTCCTCAGCAGGGCGCGGCTGGTGACGGATGCGATGCTCGTCGGGGCCGTCAAGGCCGTCGCTGCCATGAGCCCCGCCCTCGAGGACCCCGCCGGTGCCCTGCTGCCCGGGGTGGACGTGGTGAGGAAAGTCAGCGTCGCGGTTGCCAGCGGCGTCATCCGCGCCGCTCTGCGGGAGGGCGTCGCCACGGAAGAGGGCATACCCCATGGGGACGACGATGGAGACCTGGAGGAGTGGGTGAGGGAGCAGATGTGGGATCCCGTCTATCGGGAGCTGAGGAAGGTCGAGGGTGGTGACGCGACCAGGGAGGCGAAAGGAGAAATGAAACAGGCTGGGACCTTGGAGGGGCGAAAGTCTGTGTAGGCTGAGGATTTGATGCAAAACTAGGGTTGAAATAATGATACAGTAATTTACTATTTGATTGTTTTGGCTTTTCTGAGTGTGTTTCCATTTTTTTTCCTTCCATATTCCCATGGGATGCTCTTATGACTGCTCTAACCCAACCAGACAGCTACTCTTGAAAGAAAGAAGAAGAAAAAAGCACGGGGTAAATATCCCATATGCCAGACTAGGTTTTTAATACAACACGCCATCCCCAAGAACCACAAAACTAGCCGCTCAAGCCCCAGGTCCTCTACCCCCAATCCCACTACCCATAGTGTTCACACTGGTCCCCTTGAGCGCATGATCACTGGGATTCGCCGCGGCCTCATACAAAATATTCGCCGGGGCCCTCCCGAGCGGCATCCACTCGCCCTTGAAGCCCAGGTACGACAGCCTGGTGACGTCCTCATCGCCACGGCCGAAATTATCCACAAAAAACAACGACAGCCTCGCAACGCCGCCAAACTTGGCCCTTTTGACGTTCAACTCCTGCACGGCCGAGGTGCGACTGAGCTCCATCTCCTGCAGCGGGGCTTCGGACTCGGCGGCGGAAAAGTCAAAGCTCTCGGGCCGGTTGGCAAAGACGCGCAGGGTGCGGGGCGCCGAGTCGCTGTCCGACGTCCGCACCAGGATCGAGTGCAGCTTCACCTGGCCCGTGAACGGCACGTGCATGAGCAGCTGCTCGTCGGCGTCGCTGGCCAGCTCCGGCGTCGGGGTCAGACGTTCGGCCCACGTCTTTTTCACCACGGCCGCGCCGGAGTTGTGCGCGTCCTCGTTGAGCGTCACGATCTTGCCAAAGTCGATGCGGGTGTAGAGTGAGTTTTGCAGGGCGGGAGTCAGGTCGTCGCTGTGGTCGTGACCGTCCTCGCCGTGGTGGTGATGGTGGTCGTCGCCACCGTGCTCGTCGTGACAGTGCGACATGATTTTTGTTTTGTTTTATTTTATTTTATTTTTTGGGGCGATTATTGATTTCTAAATCAAGCGGAATATGAGGAACTGCGTTGTTTTTGTTGCGGTTGTTTATTCTTTCATTTTGATCTGGGTGGTGACGTTTACTAAAAGAGGTTGTATAAAGAAAGTCACACCCCCACCTGCAAACAGGCAAGCAGACAAGAAGAACGGAATAAGTTAGGTAAGCATACCCGACCAATAATTTACCCAAGGCAGGTATAGATTCACTGCATTCAATTCTCACTTCAGACTATAGAGCAACAAGAACTAAATCGTAAAATTGGTATCAAGTTCAGTGCTTTCATAGCAACCCGGCTACGACTATCTAGTCTAGTTTCCAGTCAAAACCTTTGCCATGTACATTTACGGATATAGTTTTCCCAAGCACTGGGGTTTATTCCCTGATCAAGAAATCAACTTTTGTTTTACTTTTATTCCCCCTTCCTTTTTTTTACTCAATAACCTTCTCCTTGCACTCAATACTATAAACCGAAATCCAAGGGTCAGTCACGGATATCTCAAACACACTGCATCTTACCGCAGCCTCAACAAGCAGTGAGCGGCAAGGGGAAACAAAACTCACCCGTATTTCTCCTTGAGCTCCTTCATCAAAGGATCGTTGATCTTGGAGTTCATAGGCGCAAGCACACCCCTGTCGGAGATGGTGCCGTCAAGCACCAACTTGACGGCCACGGCGCAAGGGACACCGACGAGCTTGGCCATGGCTGAGTAGCCACCAGAGCCGATGGGTGCGCCGTACTCGCACAGCGACGACGTGCGTGTCTCCCTCGAGCCGTCCTTGTTCTCGATCTCGAACTTGTGCTGGAGCATCTGTAAAAGAAGGCCCGACGTGATTAGTACTTTTTTTTCTTTGTTCTCATCCCGAAAGACATGGATATGAGTGGTCTTCAGCGCAGGGAAAACAAAGACTCAAGACAAGTACTTACCACCAAGTCACGCTCACCCTCCTCAAACTGCATCTTCTCCTCGAGCGTGGCACACAGCGTGTCGAGCGCGTTGCCCCTGGGTGTGATCTTCTTGTCGGAGAAGATACCGACTAATTTTTGAAGAGCACGGTTCCAGTTAGCCTTTTTCTGCACCCAAAAAACCCACCCAGATTCTCACGACCCTGTCAGAGGTACTTACGCCACTTCAGACCAGCAACGATGCGCTTCTGCTCCTCGGTCGACTCAAAGGTGGCGTTGGACACAATGGTGCTGACAATGTCCTGCTCCGAAGCGGAAGAGGCCTTGATGATCTTCTGGGTAGCCTCCTTCCAAGGGATAGCCTCTTTGAGGAAAGGCTGCTCCTCGTCGCTGAGGAAACCAATGTCGACGAGGACCTTGATGAACTGCGGGAAGCCCTGGTAGCGAAGGGTCTAAAAGTCGTCACCAAGGGATCAAAGTCAGCATACACTTCCATATCAAACCATCCCCTGTCTTTCTTCCTCCTTTTCCTTCCTCCTTTTCCTTCCTCCTTTTCCTTCCTCCAACTTTCTATCCCACACACAGGGCAGAGCGCAAGACTTACACCACGGACGATGTTGTCCGCCTCGGGGATCTGGTAGCGCTCCTTGTACGGGGTCGAGTCACGGTTGGGGTAGGCGACGAACGCGAAACCGGGGTAGATAAAGTATGGCTTCGCGGTAGCCATGAGCTCAGGGCCGGCGACGTTGGTGACCTGACCGTCCTTGTAGAAGCTGGCGGCGTTCCTCAGCGCGAGCAGCACACCCCTGCTGGACCAGCTGAACTTGTAGCCGAGCGGGTTGTCGGACGACTCGGGGGCGGGCAGGCCGCCGCAGTAGCTCAAAAAGGTCTTGATCTTGCCGCCGGCGGCGTGCACCTCCTCGATGGTCTTGATGGCGTACAGGTGGTCGATGCCCGGGTCCAGGCCGATCTCGTTCATGACCGTGATGCCGGCGTCCTTGGCCGCCTGGTCGAGCTCCATCATGGCCGGGGAGACGTACGACGTCGTCACCACGTGCTTCTTCTGTCTGATGGCCGACTTGATCACCGTCGCGTGGAACGTGTAGGGGATCAGGCTGATGACGAGGTCGTGCTTGGCCACCTCGGCGTCGAGGGCGGCCTCGTCGTTGACGTCGAGAGAGATGGGCGTCGAGTGCTGCACGCCGGCCGACAGCTTCTTGGCCGACTCGAGGGTACGGCATGCTGTTTTTGGAATCAAGTCGTCAAGTTAGAAAGTCGCTTCCTTTTTTTTTCTTCGTTTCTTAGGGTCCGGGTGTGTAACAGGTCTTGAGGCAGAAGGGACAACGCACCAACTGTAACCTTGATGCCCGAGTCCGTGAGGACATCGAGGGTCGGCCTGGTCACGAAGCCGGAACCCCTAGAGTTTGGCGCATTGTATTAGCTCTGGGCGTTGAACTGGGTCGCTTCTTTTCTGATATAATGATCCAATTGATATACTGACAGCATAAGCACGCTTTTAGTGGCCATGTTGGGTAGGTGGTATTTGGACAGAATGGGGTGTATTTTAGTATGGGAGGTGTGTCAATCGTCAAAATGTGACCATGAATCAACAAAAAAAAAACAAAAAAAAGATCACAACTTGGAGTGACTTTTTAATTTTCCTAGCTATCAAAACCAAAACCTCAGCCAACAGTCAAGCATGCATCCTACGCGTTTGGCGGGGTCAATTATACAAATTCAATGCGAACACGCCAAGGCGAGTCAATGAATTCTGTCATAGAGGGGCAGCAATGGCCGATTTCGGAGTCCCCATTCAAACGTCGCTTGTTCCCGTCTTTTCCCGCCAAATGTAAGCACCTTGATATTAGTTACCTAGGTAGGTACCTACCCTGTCAAGCCTGTTTACTAACATACTGGATCCTTACCCAAGTAGAAATTATCTAGTTTGAATATTATTCCAAATATGCGCAGGTACCCGGGGAAGACCTCACACTGACCTATCGGTATCCATCCCTCTACGTGAAGTTGACCAGTAAAAGCCGTAGGTAACCGCAAAAACACTGCCGATGACCGGCTTCCATCTATCGAAAGCCGATTTTCCTCCCTCGCCCAGCTTTCTTCTTGCCCAACACAGGCCGACCCCCATGCCGTCCCAGAACAGGCTGCGACATGGCCACACCCCCTTGACTAGCGGGCTGTGAGGACATGATCTGCGTCTGCGTCTGCGGCATCGTCCCAATCGCCTGGCTCGAAGCTGCGATCCTCGGCGCCTGGCTGCTACCAACAGCCGCCACGCTGCCGCTATCCGGCCCTTGTGACAGACCCATGGCGGCCCTTCGCTCCACCATTCGGAGTCGCCTGGCCTCTTTTGCTCGGCGAGTCGCCTCGAGCCGCGCCGCCAGCCGACGCTCCTCTCCTCCAGCCCAAGACCAGCCAAAGTCGGCCGGGTCGGAGCCCGGCTCGGATGGCCACCGCGCCAAGAGCGCCGATTCTTCATCTCTCTTTGGAATATACCCTATCGAGGTCGCATAGCGGGCTAGGCGGATCGCTGCGGGGTCCTGCTGCTGTTCTGATTCCTCATTGTCGGGCGCAGACGAAGCCTGGTCGCTGTACAACGAGCGGACTTCTGAAGCCGCTCGCGATGACGACGGCGTTGCAGAGGGTGATGGCAGACCTAGCTCGGGCTGCGAAGACCCTCTGAGTTCTTCGTGTGGTAAACTTTTGGGTCCCTTGGGGGCTGGTGGCCTCAGGGCTACGGACACTCCGGCCTGGGCTTGGGAAACTTCGCCTGCGATGCACGCTATCAATGCCTCTCGTTCTCGTGCTTGGTTTTCGTCGAGTAGTTTTTCGGGAAGGCTCGAAGTCCACAGATGAAGTAGGCGTTGGAAAATTGCTGATGGGTCTGTGATAGCGGACGTGTCACCTGTCAGGTCATGTACCTGGACTGTCTCGGCTTCAGCAGCAAACTCCCGGAGTTGCCCTAGTTCCTCTATCCATCGTTGGCTCCCGCTGTGTGTGATCAGATCTCCGGGTTTGATCTGAGTGCATGCTTCTAGACTGGAATCGTTGACCGTGATACTGGTTAGTTGCTGCTCCACTCTGAAAATACACCGCTGGAAAAAGATGCTGCACTCACATTGTGGTCATAGGCAGGTGGGCCCTCGCCAAGCCGTCCTCGACGAGATGTCGAATGGTTGCAAAACCATCCGAAATAGAGCCATCATCAACACCATGACCTTCAAGCAGAACTCCCTTCACTTTGGCGGCTACACGTTCCATCACTATGTGCATTACAGGTCCCAGATTCAGAAAGTATCCTTTGAAAGCAGTCTCTTGCCTAACTTTCTCCAGCCGAGCCCTGTGCGCATCGTAAGCCTCCTCTGCCTCCTGCTGCATCTTATACCGTCGTCCATGCTCAAACAATACGGCGTAATCGTCGCGCACAACAAATGCATCGGAGAATTGTGATATGATCTTCTTGCGCTTGATGTCCACGGACCGGTACCTAACGTCGGT
Source organism: Pyricularia grisea (assembly GCF_004355905.1). NCBI lineage: Eukaryota > Fungi > Ascomycota > Sordariomycetes > Magnaporthales > Pyriculariaceae > Pyricularia > Pyricularia grisea. The sequence goes on from NW_022156716.1 coordinate 819,873, forward strand.
CGTATCTCTGCTTTCAGGTGCGGGGATTGGAGGCGGACGGTTGTGATGCGAAGGGGTGACTGTAATGGCGAATAAAGCCGAGTGCAGGCCAAGAGATTTGGTGAGGACGAGTAGTTGAGCAAAGCGGTTATTTTTTAGATGGCCCGTTGCGGCCAGGGGTATATCGAGAGTACTTGGTGTGAGTGCAATCGATCGGATATGTTTGGCATCATCAGGAAGAGACAAGCTTGCGATCTGGTGGGAAAAAGTAGCAGTCTCGGAGCGGGGATGAGGGCTGCGGAACCAGAACAGCGTTGTCCTTGAGCTGCCTGTTCCAGAGAATATGCAAACGAGCCACCGATCATCCCTTGCTGGCCGCGTGACGCTCATCCGGAGGGTGTCGTCGACAGGGCTCCGTTGGTGAGGACAGGATAGCAGGATATTGATCAAAAATGGCTCCGAAGCTTCAGAGGAATGCCTCAGCTCGAGCCAAAAGACTGTGGTGCTAGTCAATACAAATAGCTTGGATGGCTCTCCGGGAGAAATGGCAATATCAAGGATGCTCTCTGCTTTCTTGGAGTCGACAAGCCATGTCAATGTAGTCTTTGGGTGATCGGCCGAGTTTCCGTTGATGTCGAAAATGACCAGTGTCTTCCGTGTGCATACCACCAAGGCTCTTTGGTGCTCCTCACCATCATGATGCCGCCAGCTAGTATCGTGCAAAGGGGTAGTCCAAACAACTCGGCACAGTTCATGTTCGCTCCCAATGTCTCCAAAAGCGTCTTCAGGCATCTGCCCCGAACTGTGAAGGGATGCAGTTATTTTCAAGTCATCTCGCCTGCGTCTCTCGTTGCTTTGTATGTCCCATACGTTCCAGTAGCCATCAACGTCAACAATCGCCAGCTGCGGGGTCCTCTCTTCATCGCTGAAATTTAACACAAAGTCGGCGTTTTGCCTCCCTTGGGCCTTGATGCTCAGCATGAGTGTCATGGAGATGTATGCAGGGCCGGAGAAGGCTTCAGCTGCAAACCCATTGAATTTGTTCCAGATGGGGACTTTGAGCACCTCGGGTTCGAAAACATGGGTTTCTGTAGCTGTTTGGACGATAAGCCATCTCCTCATGCCGCGATTGCGCCTTGGAAAAGATACAAGTTGCAATTTCGAGATTGCCAAGCCGTCGGCATGCCAAAAACCCTCGTACCCGGCATCGGGCGTCTTGAGCAAGACTCCTGCACCGTCGCCGGCCTCCCCGCCCCAAGACTTTTGCTCCTCATGCAGCCTCACAAGGCGCACCACATCGCCTGCCTCGCCACAGACAACAGCGAGCACGGTGCAAGTACTGCTGTACCCCGTGCGGTCCGTGATCTCGCCGACTCCAACCAGTGGGAGTAGGGTTCGGGTCCTTGACGATTGTTGGCGCTTGGACTCGGTGCGCCACTGCGCCACATCATCCTGCAGTGCAGACTTTAGGTCTGCTGCCAGGCCTAGAAAGGCCTCTGGGTGCTCTTTGAGCAGGTAGTACTGTTGAGAGCGTTGGGCACTGAAACCTGTGGGCGGCTGGACAAGGGTAGATGATTGAGAAGGAGAATACCATTCATCAAAGGGGGTTACCTCTTGGAATGATGGGACTTTTTGTCAGGGAGGGGCTGTCAGCTACAAGTTATTGGTTTATTAATAATTGTGTAGCATGGAGTAGTACTTACCATCTTTGAAAGCTCTATTGATAAATAGGTCGCCCGGCCCATAATCATCATCCTTGTCGTCGTCGTCGTCATCATGGTCGAGGCGTGGGATATAAGAGACACGGCCAACGTGTCCCAGGACGAGGTCGTTAGCGCGACGGGTGTTGTTTGCGCGGCTAAGTGCCGATTGTTTTTTGCTAGCCATTTGGGGGATTTCTTATGCCAATCTCGTCGGGGTTCTGCAAAAGTTGCTGATCTGGGCGCATGGTTTGGTTTGGGTTGATATGTGAATATATTTTGAGCAGGCTACCAACCTTGTAACCCGGTCAGGCAGCGACAGACGAGGGCAGCGAGAAGCCAGCTCTGGATTTTTGGGTTTCTAAGGCATATGGTAGTACTAAGCAGTTGAGGTTTGTGTTTTACGAAGTAGTTGAATGCAATTGGCAGTGCAACGAAAAGAGAAAGAAAGACTTGGCACTGTGAGAATGAATTGATTGATCCCTTGACGAATCTTGCTGCTCGATTCAGATGGGGTCTACAAAGTGGGGCCATAGCGTCAGCCCCTCGCTTGGTCGCTCTGCCAACGTTTTAATATTCAGCAAAATAAACGTAACAACAATTTCAACGACAGTCTAAACCAAGCGTGTCGCGTCTCTGTTTCGCGACGTAAACTTTATGCGCCTGATAATCTACATCCAACTCAATTGACAACGGCCATATCCATCAACATCAAGAACACATACTCGCCCCACTCAAACAGCAATCGAATACAAACAGAACTCCGAGGTAAAACCCAGAAAATAATCAACATCAAAACAAACACCACACCAAGGGAAAAAAAAATGGCCTCCCTCTTCGAGCCAACCCCAACCCGCCACCACGGCGGCAGCACACCGTCGTCCTCTGCCCCACCGGCCCTGTCGCTCGCCGACCAGCTCCCCAACACAAACTTTGGCTTCGACGACCTGCGCGAACGCATGGCCAAGTTCACGGTGCGGTTCGACGCCTTCATCGACGCGGGCCGGAAGCGCGTGCTCGAAGAGCGCAGCCGGTTCCACCTCTCTATGGCCGAGCTGTCCGAGGACCAGCGCATGAAGGCCAAGAACATCGAGATCGCGCAGCTCAAGACCAACGCGCACCAGCACACCGTCGCCAAGGAGGCCGCCGAGGCGCGCGAGATGCAGCAGGCCGTCCGCGCCCTCTCGGAGCAGCGCGACAGGCAGCAGGCCGTGCGCGACGGCCTGCTGGCGCAGATCGAGGAGACGCAGCGCGAGATCGAGAAGCGCCTCGCCACGCAAAAGGAGCACGCCAGGAAGAAGGAGGCCATGGGCAGGTTCAACGTGCCCGAGCTGGACTTTTGGGTATCGAACCTGTGTGTGAGGATCGAGGGGGCCGGGCAAGACGACCGGCTCAAGTTTGTGTATACCCATGTGGACGAAAAGGATTGGGATCGTGAGGCCTGGTTCGAACTTAGTACGGCGGGCAGGGCCTATGATGTCAGGCATTGTCGACCCAAGCTCGAGAGGAGCAAGGTGGAGCGGGTGCTGGACAGGACGAATGAGACGAGGGAACTTGCGGTTTTGCTCAAGGGTATGAGAGAGTTGTTTGTGGAAGCAATGAAGTCATGACCATGCGTACGATTGTAAGATGAAGTTGTTGATAGCTTTCTGCGGTTAATGATGAATATAACGATGTCCCGATTACTGATTGGTTTTCGTTAGTCGGCTATCTCATATGCTCCTCTGAACTAGTACAAACCGCCTGGAAGCTTTTATCAGTCACAGGTCCTTGGTGTGAGAGACCTATTCTTGCCATCTTTGGTCTCAAGAGTCATCGGGTTCTCAGCCAAGTCATATAAAGTACACGCATGCATTAGAGGATCCCACATTGTTGCCAACCTCCGTATTTTTGGCTCTTCGCACAAGGGCTACAGCGTCAAACTGCACCCTGCATGCAGTCACATGGTAAACAGGTTGAAGAATGTAAACAAACATGAAAAGTATAAAGCTCAAAACAATGTGCTGTGATTTATTTCCCAAACCCTCATGCACTGACGGGCACTTGCTTTTTGCTCATTAATTTGGTGATTCTTTGGCATCTTGCGACAGGAGGTGTTCCTCCTAAACAATACACAAAACCTTTTTGTCTTGAATAATAAAATCCCCTTTCCATTTTTTATTCCAAGCCCGAGGCAAAGATACAATAAACATGCCAGCCAAATCCACGATCAAGACGAGGATTTTGATCCTATCAGATACCCACGGCATGAAACTCGCCTCAAAAGTTCCAAGCACAACATCCGTCGACGTGCTCATCCACTGCGGGGACCTGACAGAGCACTCCCGTCTCGAGGAGTACCATGCCTCGTCGCATCTCCTCCAAAGCATCGACGCGCCTCTCAAACTTGCCATCGCGGGCAACCACGACCTGACCCTGGACTGGCCCGCCTTCTCTGCCAAGATCGCCGAGGCCAAACTGGACCTCGATTCCGAGCAAGTCATAAACTCGTTTGGACGAGAGGGAGATGCCCGCCGCATCCTGGAGTCGGGCGGCGGCGTGCGGCTCCTCTACCAAGGCCGCCACGCTTTCACCCTCGCCAACGGGGCCCTCCTCACCATCTACGCCAGCCCGTGCACACCCTCTGACGGCGGAGGCGCGTATCAGTACCGGCGGGACGACGGGCATGATTTCGACGTCGGCGACGGCGGTGGCGCTGTGGACGTCTTCGTGACGCACGGCCCACCACGGGGCGTGCTGGACCGGACGAGCGGGCGCGAGCGAGCCGGCTGCGCGGACCTCTTTGCCGCCGTGGCACGCGCTAGGCCCAGGCTCCACTGCTTCGGACACATCCACGAGGGTTGGGGCGGCAAGCTGGTGGCCTGGAGGGAGAAGCTGGCCGAGACGCCATCCTTCTTCACCGATATCGATAACGAACGGTCCGTCGTCGTCGAGACGCTTGCAACCTTGGCTGATGGCAAGTTTGACGATCTCGAGACGTCTACGCAGAAGGCGAAGCGGAGAGAGATGTATGCCAAAGAAAAGTCTTGTAGGATAAGCTGCTGTTCGGGAGATCAGCATCCATTGGTGGCTGGGAAACACACATTGTTTGTCAATGCCGCTATTCAGGATGACAATGGTGGAGGTGAGGCAGCGGCTCAGTTGCCGTGGGTTGTGGACATTGAACTCCCTGTATGTTTGAAGGAAGATATTATGGAAGAGGGAAAAGTAGGAATGGAGACCAACCAAGTATCAGGCTTCAAGACACGGCGGCTTTCAGGGGCTGAAGATGCATGCAAGATGCCAGCAGCAAAGCGGCGGAAAGGATAAAACAATCTATAGCCCAACTTTTTCAATACAAAAAAAGAATTGTTTTCCAAAAGAATCCACAGAAGTACTCAAAACTATATTTGCAGCATAGTTGCCGTGTTGTTATCGCATAGAACAGCCACTATAGCCAGTCGGCCCAACACAGGCAAACACAGCTCGGCTTGCGCCTCTCAGGAGGTCGGGCAAGGATGCGACAGACCTTTCGTAGAATGCTTCCGTCTCGTAAATATGTTCGATAACACTTTCGTCACCGAGCGAGATGAAGTCGACATGGACCTTTAAGCCTTGTGCCGCATCAAACGAAATCTTGCCGTCCGCTTCGACACCAAAGCTAGCAGTGCCAGCCATGACTATAGAATCATGGTGACATTATTACAACATATAGCTGTCCATAGTGTTGGAACTTTTGACATACCAGACTCCAGTATTGTGGCTATAATACTTGGGGCAGAAACAACATCGAGGTCCTCGGACTTCTAGCGCGAGGAATGGGCCAGGCTAGCGGCGCCACCAACTAGAACTAGCTGAAGACGCTGCTCAGGGTGGACAAGACGAGTGAGCGCGCGGAAACACGCAAAAAGTGCGTCTCGAACTGGCTTAGGGCAGAGAACTTGCTTGGGCATCCTTGGCAGCGTTAAGGGGTAGGCTAATGAAGGGTGGGTATGGGCGATGAAGATGAATCCATTGTATATATAGCAAAGTCTAATCTGAAAGGTTGTAGTACAGAGCTTGATCAATATACGTGTTACTTTCACACACCAGTGGCTATAGTCCAGGGATCTTTCACGAGTTTATTTATGTATTTATATATTTGTTTACATCCGAAAATAATACTAAAAGTCCACCCCAGACCATTGTAGCCGCAGCAGCAGGCACGACTTCGACCGGCCGAGTGTCCTTGGGAAGGGGGCCCAGGGGTATCGCGTGGCTTTTCATTTTCTTGAGTTAATCCCTGGAGGTATAAGAACCTTCAATGATGCCCCTAAACTCGGCCAAACACTCCTGCCAAGCCTTCCTCCCTTCATCCTCCTCCACCCACCTGCCCACCCGATCAATACCTTCCAAGTCCGCCACCATGTGCGACCGATCCGTCGTACCGTCCAAGATGCTAATCCCACCGAGACCCAGGACGAGCGCATACTGCGCAACCGCCGGATAGACACCACACGCCTCGACGATCCGCTTGATGCAGCCCGCCCGCTGCCTCAGCTTCCCGCCGTCGCCGCTGAGCGTCCAAAAGGCCTGAAAGACCACCCCCCTCGACGCACACAGCGCCCGAAGCGGGACCTCGTAGCGGCTGCCCGGGTAGAAGCGGTTCTGCACCACGACGGGCGGCATGGGAGTCGTCGTGGGCGTCGGCATGGGCCCGTCGAGCAGCATCTCCACGTCGGCAATGCTCGCGTTGCTGATGCCCAGGGCGCGCACCCTGTGCGGGACAAATGAAGCCATGGCGGCCCACGCCTCGGCCGTGCCGGCGGGGGTATCGAGCGGCGAGTGCAGCACGAGGCAGTCGATGTAGGACTCGTCGTCTGAGTCGGTGGTGGCGGCCAGGTTGCGCAGCGACGACGCGACCGACACGCGGACCTGTTCCGTCACGGACAAGCTCGCGTCGTAGGGCATGTTGGAGACGTCCTGCGCGGGTGGGGGCGAGTACTTGGTCTGCAGGAAGAGGTCGGAGCGAGAGACGATGCCTGCGGCCACGGCGCGCCGGACGCCCTCTCCGACGAGATCCTCGCGGTAGTGGCGGGGTTGGGCGGCTGTGTCGATGCCGCGGAAACCGATTTGGAGGGCCTCGAACACCAGGTCTGCCGTCCGTTCCTTCTTCCACGCCGTGCCGTACATCAACCTGGGCATGACGGCGCCCGTGGTGAGTATGTGGTCCGCCGCCAATGCCGAGGCTGTGTGTGGCCCGGGTGTGCGTTTTGTGGTCGACGACATGGCTGCCGAGGATTGAAAAGCAAGCGGCTTAATGTTGTAGTAAATACCTTGAGGCGAATTGTAAACAAGGCGTTGTCGATGACGTTGACTTTGGTGGCGTGACAAAAGGTTGAGTTTGGCTGTTTGCAATGTTAACAGACGGCTGTTCGATATTATCTTGAGAATCATTTATAACCTGGTATCCGGTCACTAGACTTTGAGATAATTGTATCTGAAAAGGAAATGGCGTGTTTATTCTAAATCTTGTATAGGTATGCAGATATTTGGTATCCCATTGGCAGGGAGAAAAGCTGCTGCGAGACTGCCCAGAAACATGTGAGACTCCAAGTGCATTCAACAAAAGTAGGAAGAACCCGTTGAGAACGAAAACCTTGCTCTTTCCTGCTGCAGTGGCGAGGAGAAATTCAATCTCATTGGGTTAAATGGAACCTACAGTACAAGATATAAAAATAAGCGCCTCAGCTTCTGTAAGTAGCCGTCGTTTTGCTATTTGAGTGGACAAGATTGATGACAAACAACCTGTGCAGAATCGATCAACCATTTCACAATGCTACCTACCCAAGGCCGATCTGAGCTTTGTTTGCCAACGTCATTGGATTGGTGCGGGGTCTTGGGGTTGGTTGTTCCTGCTGCAAGCGGGTAATGTGCCTGCAGCTTGATGTACAGCAAAATATACCTTACCTTATCTTACCTTACTGTATGTATGTAGGTAGGTCATAGAGTGTCAATCTGCAGCAGCCAGGGTGCATCGGCGCCCGAGCGGGGCATTACATTGTAATGGGCGGGGCATTACCGGCGGGGTGACGGCTCGACGGTGCCGATGGGATGAAGCATCCCGGGGTTGCGGGGGTTAAAAATGTGTGCACCAAAGAAGAACGGCTGCTAGGTCGGATTAGGCAGGGAGGGAACGGGGCCCGGCCGAAAGTATAAAATACCGCATCTTTGCTTTTAAAAGGCTCCCGGGGTGGTTTGGTGATTGATCTAACGAACATATATCAAAGACACCAACAAAATATATCACGTCTTGCAGACTTTTACATAACGAATTAGGCTAGGAAGTTAATCAAGTGCACAACTAAGCTTCGAGGCGTTTACTTTGCATCAAGTCAGCAACTCAACACCCCAGTCTCAAGATGACGTCGTCCACATTCACGGTAAAATGGGGAATCATGGCTACTGGAGGCATAGCCGAGAGTATGTACTACTACACCAACTCACACAATCCACCAGAAAACGACCCAAAATGAAATAATTATATATATTTTTTTTAAAAAAAAAAAAAAAAAACTTATCACTCACATACCAAACAACCCATTCTCCAGCCTTTGCCAAGGATCTCCTCACAGACCCCGCCATCCGCGACGTCAATGACGTGCGGCACGACGTGGTGGCCGCCGCGTCGTCCACCTCGGCCGACCGCGCGGCCGCCTTCCTCAAGAAGATCGATGCGCCCAACCAGGACGCCAAGGCCTACGGCTCGTACGCGGAGCTGGTGGCGGACCCCAACGTCGACATAGTCTACGTCGCCACGCCTCACAGCCACCACTTCCAAAACGCCATGCTGGCGCTTGAGGCCGGCAAGCACGTGCTGTGCGAGAAGTCCCTGACCGTGACGGCCGCGCAGACCCGCAAGATGATCGAGACGGCCAAGGCCAAGAAGCTGTTCCTCATGGAGGCCGTGTGGACGCGCTACTTCCCGCTCAGCATCAAGATCCGCGAGCTCATCAAGTCGGGCGCCATCGGCAGCGTGTACCGCGTCATGGCCGACTTTTCCTTCAACAACAGCGCCGCCGACGGCGGGCTGGACTTTGAAAACAGCAACCGCATGGTCAACCCGGACCTGGCCGGCGGTGCGCTGCTGGACCTGGGCATCTACTCGCTCACCTGGGTGTTCCAGACGCTGTACCACACGCAGGCGGCGGGCAGTAAGGAAAAGCCCACCGTGACGGCCAACGTGATGCGGTACGACGTGACGGGCACCGACGAGACCACGACGGTGCTGGTGGGGTTCCCCAAGCACAAGGCGGTCGGCGTGGCCATGACGTCGCTCCGCGTGGCGTCGGACGTCGACGGCAAGTGGACCGCCGGGCCGACGATCAGAATCCAGGGCAGCGGCGGCGAGATAGCAGTCTACGGTGTGGCCGCCAAGCCCTTCAAGTTCCACGTCATCCGCAAGGGTCAGCAGGAGCCCGAGGTGGTCGAATGTCCGTTCCCCAAGGACGAAAAGCGCGGCGGCTGGGGCCATGGTATGTACTGGGAAGCTGACGAGGCTGCCCGGTGTCTGCGGGACGGCAGGCTCGAGAGCGAGGGGCTACCTCACGAGGAGAGCATTGCCATCATGGAGGTCATGGAGGAGACGCTCAGGCAGGGTGGCGTCAAGTACCCAGAGTTGATCACCTCTGATGTCTACGACCCCAAGAGTCCGCTAAACACAGGAAAGGCGTGATCCCTGGAATGGGAGGGTGGTTTGTAACAGATGTGAAGCGGGAAGTGGAAACCAGGGCTAGTATCAGGCTCTTGATTTTCCCGGGATTGGGCTGGCTGGATGGGATGAACGAACAGAGTGATCGATATAGGCTCTGGAAAACGAACGGCAGCTGGACACGGCAAGGGTTGGTTCATCCAGTCGCAATTTCCGGACGGAGGTTGGGGATTGAGGCGAGAACTTGACGTTTGTGAGTTTGTTGCGGTCATCCCAAAGCGAGCCCTGTTGATATATAGTTATGCTTCCGAGCCTGTCCGGTCGCTGATTCTGAAACTTTTTCTTTTCTATTTATTTTACTTTGATTCATTCTCGCTCTTTGGCTTTATCGGATTGTCAGTAAAATGCCGTTTTGGCTGATGGGATTTTTTAATTTTCCTTTGGTTTTATTTCCAAGCATCAGACAAACCTCGTCCATTCCAACGTGTTTCACCTCAATTGATTTCCAGAAAACATCGTTAGCGGCATGCAGGTCCGTTGGAGATGTTTTGTTTCTGACAGACCAACAGATGGGAATTTAATCAAAATCCCCACTGGACAAGAGAGCATTATTGTGGAAGCTACCTCGCTCACCTACCCTTAGTAAGGTAGGTGAGTAAGGTAGGTACTCAGCGATCAGATTCGGGATGTATTTTAGGATTGATGACGAACAGAAACTGCAAGAGACGCGAAAGCGAGTACGAAGGGTAACTAACTAACTGGCAAAAGAAGTTGAAAAAAGCTTGTCACTCGCCTAAACACCCCCTCCATAAACCCCCTTGTAAGGCCCCACCTTCTGGATTAGGTTCCAACTTATTAATGTTCCCAAAACAGCATATCGATCGTTAACCACTAAATGACAGGGACAACAGGTGAGGTGCAACCTAGTAATAATCTCACGATGCAAGTTACTGGTAGATAGGTACCTACCATGCAAGTACCTGAATACTACCTAGGCATCTAGGTACCATGCAAGGTATTTAATCAATCGGAGAATTTTACTCATGTTGACTAATTAGCCGAGAATGCTTCCCTCAAAGTCTAAGTGAAAGTTTGCTTTTTACGTGCTCAGACTTACATAAGAAAAGAATAAAAGAAAAAAAAAAAGCGAGAGGGGGGAAAAGTCCAAACCATTACTGTTATCTATTTTGGGAGTCGGCCCGTAGCAGCTAGCCTAGGCCCTTCGTGTAGGGTTCGGCATCAGTGCCGAGGGTGTTCGCCAAGTTGTTCGGCTTTTCCCTTTAGGCCCCTCCAGTTCAAATAAGTTCGGTGGCTGATGGGGGACGGACATTGGAGCATTGAAATTCCAAGACGGCAGAATTCATTAGAGCCATCAAGCTTGTGAGGGAGGCAGTTGGGGAGTTTGATATATACTAAGGTGCACAGTGAGAAGAAAGGTGGGAATTCAAATACCGACAATGCATTTCTTTGCCAACATGCATGCCTTGCTGCCTGCCTCATTTATCCATTGTCGTCATGTCCCAAATTGGCGCGGCTAGTCAAACCCAACGTGTACGTAGTCGAAGCAGCCCCACATTCAGCCCAGTACTACCACGCCTTCATCATAGTGGGGCGCTACCGCGGGGTGAAATCTCAGAAAGACAGCGCAAAAAGCTCATGATGACACCGCTAGAGATGTGCTGCCAACCAAAACGACGTCCAGCTGCTTTTTTGATACCTTCTCCAAGTGTTACAGACCGGTTAAACTCACGTTAATGACCTCAAATCTCGATCACTTGCTTTGAGCAAGTACCATAACTACCCCGAAGTTCGATCAACGGGGAAGCGTAGACTGAGAGGCACCAGGGGGGCGTGTTTCTACAAATGTTGAAAGCCAGGTGATTTAAAGAAAAAAGATTAACAAGGCAAAGAGATATCGTCAGCTAGCAGACTGCACCTAGTTTGGACGCTATTTTGAGACACCTCAGCTGAACTGAGAAGCTTGTTGGATCACCGGCGCATCGTACGCCTCGGTTCTAAAATTCCACCAAGAAATAAACTAGAACCAGCTAGCCCTACCCGCCCCAGCCGCAAAACTTCCCTCCCTAGCCGTTTGGTCGGTTAAGGGGCCTGCCTACTTCCCCACTACCGCCAACTACACGATTACAGCGCAGCTGGTTGATTTTGGAGAAGACAAAAAAAAAAGAAAAAAAAGAATAAAAAAAAAAAAAGAATTCTTTGGCCAGCATGGCGGCCACGCAACTAGCAGTAGCAGGGGACAGGAACGTTGACGACAACTCCGTCATCCCATCGGAACCCGCGGCTACTGCGACTGCTAATGCTACCACTATCACCAACACTACCAACACTACACTCTCCTCCAGGGCCACCCCCTCAACCCCGGCCCCTGCACCCGACGCCACCAACGCAGAGTCGTACGAGGCCCAGCACGTCCACCAGGTCTACAACACCATCGCGCCGCACTTTTCCGCGACCCGCCACAAGCCCTGGCCCCTAGTCGCCGCGTACCTGGCCTCGCGCCCACCGGGCTCCCTGGGCCTGGACGTCGGCTGCGGCAACGGCAAGTACCTGTCGTGCGTGCCGGGGACCTGCTTCGCCCTAGCCAGCGACCGCAGCGACCAGCTGGTCGGCCTCGCGGCACGCTCCGCCGGCCAACAAAAACAACAAAACAACCAGGCCTTGGTGGCAGACGGCCTGGCCCTGCCGTTCCGCGATGCCCGCGCCGATTTTGCCATCTGTATCGCCGTCGTGCACCACATGAGTACGCGCGCCCGACGCGTCGCCGCTGTGGCCGAGATCCTGCGTTGCCTGACGCCGCCGGGTCCGTCGTTTGACGATGCCGATCTTGGTGCCGAGTCCGGCAGGGCGGGAGGCGGCGGGACCGTCATGATCTTCGTCTGGGCGCTGGAGCAGTCGTCTAGCCGGAGGGGTTGGGGTGAGGGAGGGGAGCAGGACCTTTTGGTGCCTTGGGTCATGAAAGGAGATCAGGGCAGAGAGAAGAAGAAAGGAATTCAAAAACGCCCCGCCGCCGTTGATGGCCAAGAGGGGCAGAAAATTGGACAGGATGTAGAGAAAAGTTCCCCGCAAGCCGTTGGCAAGCCTGATCAGACGTTCCAGCGGTATTACCACCTGTATAGAGAAGGCGAGCTTGAAGAGGACATTATCGCGGCCCAAGGGCGGGTGCTAAGCAGTGGTTATGATAGAGATAACTGGTGGGCCGTCGCTAGCAGAGCGGCACCGTCCTAGTCACTCCCAGCAATATTTTGTTTTAAAACTCACAGCCGAGTCACTGAGAAAACCAATTGAAAAAAAGGATGAACATACAAATCTAACGCCCATCATAAGTAGTGACGCATGACTATCTATCCATAAAATGTCAGCAAAGGCTCTGGGAATGCAGAACCATCGTATCAAGGATATCTGAATGCCACCCACGTCGCCGTCATCTCTAAATCAGAGAAAAAATAAATTAAACAAAAGCAAAGCAACCCAGTGGCGCTTGTAAGATGGGTAGTGATGTAAAGGGGATAAAATAAAGAATAGTAAACAAAACAAAATGAGCAAAACCATAAGACAAGGTTCATTAGAAACGAGAAACAAGGGGAAAAAACATATCTCCACCGTACAAGAACAAAAGTCTACCGTCATGAATCGTCCCCAATCCTCCATCCAAAAAATCTCAACTCCTCTTTTGGTCAGCCGCCTAGCAGCACGGCACCTCTGATGTGAACTCTAACCACACCCAACGCCATTGCGCAATGTTCGCTTCGTATCAAGAACCGCCAGTAAAAAAAAAAAAAAAAAAAAAAAAAAAGAAACAGCAAAGGTAAGGAGAGGCCTTGAGTTCAGTATGCCAAAAATGACAGCGATGTTGCGGGTAATTGCCGTTTTGAAAAAAGAAAAAAAAAAGAAAAAAAAGAAAACGTCTTTGTAAACAGAACGTGCACAGGGTGCTGCAAGCTAGGTGCGAGGTTAATGGAGAGTCCCGTATCGTTGGTTTTCCTCAACGCTTTATAGAGTTTCTACATCATGCGGCGACTTGCAAGCTCGCTCTGTTCATCCGAGCGTGGGTCGTATTGCCTCCGACGACTCGCTTCAGGACCATAGCCAGGGCTTGCGCGCCTCTTGACACCAGAAGGATCCATGAGTTGGTATGACGACGGCGTCGACAAAAATGGTCCTGGGCTTGCAGTTTGGCTATGCACGGGGCTGGTACCGGGCATTCCCATGGAGTATGCTGGCGTGCTATATGGGCTCACACCAGTTGTGAGCTCTGAAACCCCAGGAAGCATGCCGCCACCTCGGCCCGCGGTTGGCGGTGGAAGTGCCCCAGTATGTATGGGTGCGAGGTTGTGACAAGGCAGCGGGGCACTGCCATACATCATTCCCGGGTCGCCTAGCTCGTGTTGACTTTGTGGTCTGGTGACAAGGGATCGGCCGGGCGGAAGATGTGTTGGCATACCCGGGGTGCCACGCCCGCCGTAAAAATCGCGTGGAACGCTGGTTTGCGAATGTGCGTGGTGGTGATGACCTCGAGAAGGTGAGGATCGGTGGTGAGGGTTCTCTACGCTGCTTCCAGATAGAGAAAAGGGGGTAGTGCCTGCACGACGTGCCATCTCGTGCTCGCCAATCTGCCAATGCATTGCCTCGGCTGCTCGCCAAGGCACTTGCATCTCCTCTGCAAGTTTGGCCCACATTTCGGCTTTCAGTCTGAGATGAATTAAAGTGATTAGCCGCTATTCGTGTTTTTCCTATAGTGACAGCTTGTTTACTGGCTCGGACATGACGTGTGTGTCGTGTCTGAAGACAGTTGAGATCAATACTTACCGCTCATATAGCCTCGCAAGTTTGTTCTTACGCTCTTCGTCCCACTCACTTCGCCTTTCAAGATAGTTCTGATAATGCAACCGGCAGCTAATGGAGCTACGACCCGGTAAGCGCTTGGATATCTCATCCCACTTCATGCCACTGCCACGAAGCTCTATGATGATGGCGTCTTCTTCTGGAGTCCATTTACTCTGTTTCTTGGCGGCCTGGGGCCCCTCAGCCATGTGCGGCGCCATTGTCCTCCTGGCTTGAGGAGGTCCGACGGCACCAGAGCCTGGAACAGCCGTCAGGCCCTGCGTGAATCCAGGCGTACCCGCGGGGCCGTAACTTGGCGCGGGTGCAAAAGATGTACCAGGGGCTGGTCCCGTTACCGGCCCCGGTCCCGGTCCCAGTAATGGCGGAGGCGGTGCGTAGGATGGACCAGGCCCGGGGCCAAATGCGCCCGATGTATACTGCGGCGGTGTTAATGTAGAGGGCGGCGTGATATTTGGAGTGTACGAGGAATAGTACGACGGCGGTCCGCTTGTGGTGGTTGCTGTCGGTGCCGTCGGCGGGGACTCAGAGGTCGACTGGGCTTGATGCGGACGAGCGGCCGAGGACTCATTTGAGTCGGAACCCTTGAGGAGCGAGGCGATATCCACGTTGGCGGTGTCTCGCCTACCTTTGCCTTGAGCGGCGGGCCGTGGTCATCGGCGCAAGCAAGCTGCGCGGCGCTCGTCGGTATGCGGCGAGGCAGATGGACTGGCGTGATTTTCAAGCTGCGATGTTGAAGACTGTTTGGGCGGCAGAATAGCAGGTGAGAAAAAAAGTGTTGAGGATAACAAAGTGCAGCAATTTCGGAGAGTTTGGCCAGGTTGATGTTGCGCAACTGAGAAATATTGAACGAGGCCCAAGTTCCCTGGCAGCACGAGACCTTGGACCCTTGCTGACCTTATAACACGGTGCAGCCCGGCTTTCTGGTCCGTGGGGAACCGCAACAAGAGACCGAAGAACCAAGTATGAATCTGGTGCAGCGTACAAGCAGGAGAGGCACTGGGTAGTTCTCGTGCAGGAGGGGAAAGGCCTGAAAGTAGAAGGCTAGTTTGTGGGAGAAGTGTGGCAGCAGCTGGTATAGAAAACCCTTGATGCTTGACAGAAAAGAAATATCAGAGTTCGACCAGGGGTGGGCTTTTTCTTTATTAGGAGGATAGTGTGTGGTCTACTAGGGGTACCGAGTCTCGACCAGACCATATTAGGCGTTTCCCGACAAAGTTGTAGCCAATGACAGAGACACCACGCGCAGATGTATATCGGACTGGATGAAAGTCAAGGACGGGAGTCCGACAAGGAAATGGCAGGCTGACCGACGGGATAGTACGTCAAGTAGTCAGGCCGGCTAGTTGCGTGGTAGAACTTTGCTCGGTTCAGATGGGCTCTCTGCCGCAAGCAGTAGCAGTAGTCATCGTAGTGTCGTCTGACCGCTCCAACCCCTGGACTGGTTTGTCGCGGTATTCCTCTTCGGCTGTTGACCGTTGGCTACCTTGTCATGTTGGCCAAACCTGGGCAGGGGACAGGGGAATAGGCGGTGGGCAAGGAGTTTAAGGGAAAGTAGAGATAATGGAGAACAAGAATTGGATATTCTTCGGGAAGATGCGCAAAGTCGGTTGGACAAAGGTTGGTCGGGGTTGCGTTGGGAAGACTTGAATGGCGAATCGTAGGGCTGGCAGCCCAGCTGGGTATGTCAGGTAGCTCGTCTAGGCAGTAGGTAGGTACCTATGGGCTCGGTACTTTGAATGGTGTGTGGGTGGGATTGGCTTGTCAGTGGTAAAGAGGGTCAAGAGGAGGGCAGTAGGCAGTGTGTTTGTAGTTTTACTCTGCTTCTAGCTTATTATAGCCAAGGAATAGTACGTGTAACCTGGTGGGGGGCGGCAGGCTCCAGGGTTCGAAGATAGGGATGACGAGCTACCGAGGATTGTACAGTACAGTATGTACATACGGTAGTATTAATGGGTGAATGAATACCGGTAAATGGGTGGGCGAGTGGGTGGAGCGGCAGTGAGAAGAAGAGTATGCAAGGGTGCTAGAGTTGGGGAAGATGCATCAATAACGCTAGCAAATATTCGATCCAGATTTGCTGAAAAGATCGGACTGGGGTGTGCAGATGGAGGGGGGGTGAGGTTGACGGGAAGGCAAGGTACCTACCTCCAACCTACTGCGCGTGTATGTGCAGATGATGCGAGTGACCATGCTTCTTTGCTGTCTGTCTTTGAGGAAGAGAGGGATAAAGAGAGAATAAAAAAAAAAAAAAAAAAAAACCTAAGCTGTGGGACCAACAGTCTCGATTATTGGTGGGGAAAAAAAGAGAGTAAGTTGGATACCTTGCTTCGGTACATTTCTGAGTACAGTAGGCAAATGTTCCTTGTCAGTCGTTGGTGTCTCGAAGGTCTCCTGGGTCTAGGCCATACTTCTGGTGCATAATCTGACGGGATGGGATAACATGAGATGAGATGAATGGTTTGGAGGAGAGTGGGTGTGCATCCTCCATGTCAACCTGTGACCAGGCATCTTAACGTGGCTTTGTTATATGAGTTCGTCAAGCCAGCGACAGGAACCGGAGGCTCCTGCTACTACGTCTGAAGATCGAGGGTATCATCATGCCAAACCTGTTTGCCGGAGGAAATGAAAAGTACAATGATCCATGGAAACGAAATATCCCTGAGGTGGGGACAAAGTGAAAAAGCAAACAGGCAATCCCCGATTAGCAAGCCATTCACCTTCGTTGGGATAAGCTAAAGAGCGGGAGCGAACGAGCAGCATGCAGATGGGCAGCAAGAGACCCAAAGAGAGAGGCTGTGGATCGGTACCTATGAGAGCATGTCGTATCTCATTGTTCTTTGGCCAGCGACATTGCGATTATCTGACAATCGGTAGATTTCCCGCCTCCGGTGGCTGTTTTGAGACAAAGAAAGCTAAGCCGCCGCTTGATCTCGTTGTGGAGGATCACCGAGTCAATGGTTCTGGCGTTTCCAGGAATAAGAAGAAATGGGGGAAAATGAACAAAAAGTGAGAAGATCAGATGTATCGAGTCGAAAACCAGGGTCGGACATCTCGGGGATCTCGAGTACCTGAGGTAGCTAGACAAAAAGAAAGTATATGCCTAGCTTGAATCTCTTGGTACGGATAGGGTCGACAGGCTACAACCTATGAAGTATTTTCAGCTCCTAGGACAGGTAATTTAGGTGGTGTGGCTACCTACCAGGTACCTACCTTACCTACCTTACCTTACCTACCTGGGCAAGTACGGCATCCACAAGATTCCTTTTTGTCGCCATTTCCTGTATTTGTACCGTACCCGGGTGCTTCTCCCGTACCTGCCCAGAATACTGCAGAGTTACAGCACAGTCTCTTTGTGTCTGCGTACAGTAAGCACCCGGTGCTCCTTCCCGATGGTACCGTCCATCAAGACTGTTTCCTGCCCATGTCCTTGACAGTTGGTTGACCCACTAAGGCCCAAATGTTATTTAGCATGGTAGAGCCTTTTCCCATCAATCCAGGCCCGTTTCGGGATTTGCAAGGGATTCTTGACGGTCAGGTTACTTTGGTAGGCAGGTACTCAATGAGTAGGGATCATGGCAAGAGAGAGAAGGGAATTTCGGGGACACGAACTAAAAAGGTTGTTGCACTGTTGCGGCGGACTGGGTTGGGCAACCAGGTCAATCGCAGCGAAACTAACGGAGGCCCGAACCCCAGAGCATGATTGCGGGACCTGGTTTTGGTTGCTTTTCCTCGAACGGTTTGCTTGTTGGGGTAAGCAGAACAGCTCGGCAAACCAGGACGACGAATATCAGCAGAAGCAGAAACAAGATGGTAATCAGGGGTGCCCATGGGAGCTTGATAGGGGACACGCAGTCATTTCATGCATGGAGAGCTCGCAAGTTGTTTCGACAGGCGTGTCGCTAGAAAATCTTGACGTAGCCAAGACCAGTCTAGGATTTCCTTTTTGCTAAAGGGCGACATGTGGTCAAACCGATCTTAGGTTTTTATTTTTGATTTCTTTCGACCCCTAGTTCTAGTGGAATCTAGGCTAATGGCGGGTTGGCAAAATCAATTTATTAGAGGTAGGGTAGCGGAAAACCATGAAGACAAAAAAGAACAAGAATGGAAATCAGCAACTTTTCAGGCCCCTGTAGACATGAGCATTGTGATGCATTGGCTTGTGGAGGATGGAATTCCATTGATGGAACTAAGTTGAGCGCCAAAATCAGCCGCGACGTGTGACAAATATCAGGGTAGATCCATAGTCAGCCGAGAAGATATAAATCGTTCGGTCGGCTATTATTACTTCGTATTAATAAGTGATCGCAATAAAAAGTTGAGGTGCAAAAATAACAAGAAGAGGGAGCGAACAGAGTTGCAATCGAGTAATGAAGAAATGTACAAAGCAGGCCTGTTGCATAGCCCACACGTCGAGTTTGAAACCGGCGCTTGTTCAGCTATTTTTCGCCGTGTCGCCAGCAGGTCGATCTTGCCATGAGTTGTCCATGTGCTGCGGGTGTGATGTGTCTGTTGTCGGTCTACCGGACTAAACTATTTTCCAACCCAATCTATCTTACATATCTACTTTTTCATCGTCGGAAAAAAAAAAAGAGAAAAAAACTAACAATAAAATAAATAAACAGTGAATGCGTACTGTTGTTTCTAGAAGATGAAATTACACTAAAAAGTATACACGACACAGGTCTGCTTGCATTTGCATCACAACGCTCCACAACCAGCACGTTATCGTGGTAGTTCTCCGTAGAAAGTGACGAATGTGGATTGAATGCAACAATCGATCTGGCTAACGATTTAAATTGCGCCTAACGATTCGAAGGCAAACTTTCCGATGGCAAATTATCCGCTTGGTCAGGGACAAGGTGCTTAGCCGCTACAAGCTCTGAACCAGGTAACGGGTAGGGGTGTGTTTTCTTTGAATTGGAGACGTTTGTTTTTGCGCAACCCTATTTTCTCAGCTTTTGAAGCGGGCAGGCGGGCGGAGCGGGCAGGCAAGCAAAGTGGATAGGGTGTGCATACAGGCAAGAAAACGGCGGCAGGCAAGCAACAAAAAAAAAAGTCATATATATTCATCACGGGTGTAAGCGCTTCGCCCTGGTAAAATGCCTACGTAGGTATATTAAATTGTAATCATAAAATAAAAGAATAAGAAAAGAAAGAAAGAAAGAGGGAGAAAAAAAGGCACTGTCTCAACAGGTCGCGTGCTGGGAACAAGACGCTACTCGCCCTGTTCATCTGGACACAAGCACGAGCCGAAGCGATCACACTCGGATTGATTGACCAACGATCCACGCCTTGTTACCGAGACAAAACCATGAACGACAGACATGAGTATCTCACACGACCAGATAGATTTCCAATTCCATCTTCATCCGTTTTACACTTGGCAGGTAGGGACAGATCCCAACCTAACCCGTGTCATTCGAGCGAGACGGTTTCGGCAGCGTACCGAATTGTAAATCTAGGTGGAGCCGTTTTTTTTTTTTTTTTTTTTTTTTTTTTTTTTTTTTTTTTTTTTTAAACAGCCCTGCCTCTTTTTGTATGCAGGGGCATGATTTGCAGGCATTCAGTCGGTTGGACGGCAAGACCATAAAAGGGTGCGGTGCGGGACTACATTAATACAGTGCTTTGTTCTTTTTTTTTTTTTTTTTGCAAAAAATTGAATAAATCAATAAATAAGTAGAACGAAATAAAAAAGAGCTACTGGTACAAGAAGCAGCTACTAAACTAAAAACCCGTCGGTACTGGCAAACGACTTCGTCATCGGCCCATATGAAGTTATACCGAAAACCGGATGAAGTGTACCTACATATCCATTTTTGTGTTCGGCCCCTCGAATGTCGACTCAGGTTGCGCCCTGATTCGGAAAAACCTTTGACTAATTTACACCATGACATGCTCTTATTGTCCTCTACTTTGTTTTTATCTCTTGATTTTTCTTATTCAGAATCCCACGTTTGGTTCTCGCTCCTCTTGTCAACTCCCTTGATCGCCTTCCCTTTTGGGTGTTCCGCGACTCGGGTCCATACTGTACGTCGGGGTCTTTTTTTTTTTTTTTTTTCTTGTCGGAATTAGCCGTCAGCTGGCCAGAATCTCCCACTACCGCAAGACCGCGTGTTAGGTTCAGCAAACATTTACTACTTACTGTACATGTACAGGGGGTGACCCGATATCCAAGGTTCAAGCCTGTATCAACATTATTACATTTCCGGTTCTGTATATCGTCATCCCTCACTTGGGGCAAGACTAACTACAACGTGGTAGGGTAGACAAGAGTCAAGGGCAAATGAAAATGGATGATCCTCTTTTGTACGTTGTTTACTTTGTTGTTGATTGTAAAAGTCGGTCGACCTCGGTCTACAATTAATTGTTCGTCTATTTTCACACACCCTTTTCATCCACTCTTTCGTCTTGTTGGAAGGAAACGACTGGAATTCCCCAAATGCAGAAAGAACTGTTCCGTCAGTGACACATGGCTCGCTGTACTCGTATGCCGTCCTCGATCTGACAGGGCTGCAGTCATCCCGACTTGACATGCAGACCTCTGCGGTGCCTATCCCTCTTTTAAACCGCTTTAATCAATTTGAGTTTTCTTTTGACTCGCCAAAAGGTAGTTAGCTGTTTGCGCAGTACGACGTAAATGACGAGATGCTCAAGCTTAATAACCAGCGTCCAGTTCTAGACCTGGTCCTAATGTGGATTACAGTTATCAAATTCACTTGGAGGAATCATGGCGGAATGCCATTTCCAGTTCCGCGTTTTCCAGATCATGGTACAACACTCGACTGGATTTTTAAACTTCTACGTCCCTGCCAAGACTAAGCAATGTTGGACTGTCCGGTAGCTCAAGCATGATGCCTACTCTAAAGCGCCGCGTATGGACGATGCTGCGTCGCGAATTCGTACCCAAGTATAGGTTTGCTTCAGGTATAATTATCTTTTTTTTTTTTTTTTTCTAACGTCATATTTTGATACCCTAGCAAGTTAGCACCCCCTTTTTATTTACTTTGCTACCAAAATAAATAAACACAAAGAATAATCTCCAGGCCTAGATACTTCAACCAGCCCGCTCCAGATTGTGTCTGATCGTTCTTTGTTCGCCATCTAAACCCAAGTTAAACATCGACGGCCCACAATCGTGAACCATGATCGCCATGGCCCCCTTCGCAATGCGCGTTGAAGACCATTAAAATAAAAACTCGTTCTCCTTTTATTTCGTCCAAACACCTGAGACCCGCCACTCTTTTAGAATACGACGCTGAACGGCTGGTTCATCCCCGCGCACCACTTCTTTCTCTCTACCACGTAATTACAGTACATGTCAAATGCAAAAGTTGCCAATCACTTCTTCAATGCAATCTCATGCCCAGCTTGCAACAGATAGAGAAATGCTGAATTTCTGTCGGGGTGCCGAGCTTGCCTTTTGTTGCTTGAGCGTTGTGACGACCATGGTTTTTGTTTTCTTGATGCATCGTCGTAGAGATACGTTTTTTATTATTATTATTTATTTGTCCACACAAGTATGCCATTGAACTGATCAAACTCAAGATCGAACAGAAACTTGATCATGCCCCTTCGTCACGGAATTCCGGCGCCGTAAAGTAGGTTCGCCCATCTCAAGTTATTTTTTTTTCTTGGCCAACCCCGGGCTCTCAAAACACAAACTGTCCCGCCCGTTTGTCCAAGGAGCTTACAAGTATCCCTGGGCCAAAAACCAATGCTGCTATTCCAAAAACAAACCGATACTTGGCCCCTTCTGACCGTGATGGTAAGTTGATCTGATTCTTTCTTTTTTTTTGTAGTTGATTATTGTTATTATTAACATTATTCTACCGTACAGGACCATAAGCTCCTGGGACACGTGGCTCCGTCGCGAGCGAACCTCTGGCTTTCTGCGCCGATGTTTTACTTTTCCGTCTTTCTTTTTTCTCTCTCGTCTTTCCCCACCCTCTGTCGTATTCCCACACACCCACCCCCCTGCCAGTCTATGATTCCAGCACAAAAAAAAAATTGGAAAAAGAAAAAAAAGAACTACACCTTGAGTTGGAATGTTCTCCCGCGCTATCTACGGTCAGTAGATTGTTTGATTCGGTCGCATGCAGAATTTGGAAGAGCAGGGCCCAGGCCTGAACCGAGCCCCAGTAAGCCGAACAATAGACTCTTGAGGTGGGAAAAAAGATGCCCAACAGCCGCTTCTGGCTTCTTCTTTCAGGCTGGAGTCTGGAGATCGGGAAGCATAATGTCGCCGCCCGAACCCCCTTCCCCCTCCCCAAAACAAGCGTTGTGCAAATCAGAGCTGAGGGAAATCCGAAAAAAAAAAAAAAAAAAAAAAAAACCTTTTATCTGTTTGCACAGTCTCAATAACGAACCACTCACAGACGATTGGTTTCCCAAGACTACGGCACGCTACTTGAGTTTAATATCCGCCCGAATAAGCATCTTTCTGTTTTCCCTCCCCCCTCCCCTCCCCTCTCCTCCCATCCGCCGCCGCCTCCTCGATTTTTGCCTGTTTTGTCTTGTTTGCTTTGCTTGCTCGCGTCCGTCGGGATCTTGGCATTTCGGGACCCGGTCGATCCTTTATGTCGTGCTGCTTTTCGTCTATGCTCTCCTAGTTCTGTCTGTGTCGCCCTCGCTCTCTCTATCCTTTTTATCCTTTTCTTTCCCCTTTGTCTCCGTAGTTCTGAGCAGGGGTTGTTTTACGGAGCTAAATGGTGCTTTTTGGGTGCCGAAAAGCGCCTCAGCTACGCCACAGAAGGATTTGTCGATGGATCTCGGGCTGCGAAATGGCAACGCCAAAATGGCAACGCCACTCCACAAACGTATGCAGTTTGTCAATGCATACTTTTATTTCTTCATGTCTTGGCTCGTTGCGAAAACGCCCGGCGCACGCACTTTGTACCCAGAACGTTTCCGAGTCTCGGAAAGTGACCCCAATCGAGCTCGTATTGTGATTTGAACATTGGGGTTGTGTTACCATGGAAGACCCTGTGCAGCTGAAGAGCAAGCCCAAAATTATGCTAGTGATGCCCTTGTCGTCATTCGTTGGCGGGCGATACAATACAATAACGAGAACAGCGTTCCTGGTTCGTGTCTGCCGTCACCGGCGGTGAGCTGTGCCAGTCGTTTTCCTCCCGCTGCGGAATCACCCGGGGCTATTCTCCGGATCCAACCCCTGGTTCCGGAAATTGCCCCTACTTTGTTGACTTGCCTAGATCTTGTCTAGCCGTACGCCTTGTTCAGAAGCTGGTGCTGAAGGGTGTCAGTGGCTGAGTACCGTACCTGCTTCTTCCACCGTGCGTTCAGAGTACTCACACCAGTCTCTGTTTGCTTTGGCGGTGAAGCCTCGACTCGACGGTGAGATCCCGGGCTGCCGAAACAATGCCTTCGTGGCGTAGGCGCGCGCAGTGGGTAAACCTTCTCCTACCATCCATTGTTAGCCGGGCATTACTGTTGTGAGACGTTCCTCATTTCTTCTTTGAATCTATCTGCAGTGGCTTCCGTTGTTGACTCTGTTGAGCCCTCCTGTTTCCAAATATGCATGTTTCTTGGAGCCCAGAGGATCCTAGCCGGTGAGTAACGTCACGGTTGGCGTGGAAGACCCTTATTTTAGTGCTTCTGAGCTGTGATGGTCATATGGTATGGAGCATTTGTGATATGTGCTCAAGACTGGGGGCCAAACGGTCCAGATGCATCATCTTGACTTTGATCTGCCACTACAATGTAGAACCATCTTCCCTACCCAGCCTGGCCAGGTCTGTCTATGCGAGACTAATTTATCCTGTGTCTTTCGGAAGTCGCAGTGCTATCATCTATGAGGTAGCTATCTTTATCAGGCCATGGTGTTCAAGCAAGGATTGAGGCGAGGCGAGACGGCCCGGGTAGGTCTTTGTTCGTCATTGTTGTCATTCATGGGATGTATGTGACATTGCCTCACATCATTCATCAATCCGTTTGTTCTGTGACGCGATGCAGTCGCCCTTATGTCACACTGCGTTAAGCGTAAAAATGTACGAGCAGGAATCGTTCACGATATGGAAGCCCTACCACGACGACGCAATCTGAACCTTGACCTCTCAAGACTCGACACTATCATAGGTTGTGATCAACCCTTGACGCTCTGCACTTTGTGTGGTGTAAATGATCTTGTCAATGGATAAAGACGTCGAAAAGACGGATGCCTGGTCTGCTGTACAACACATAGCAGCATACATACCTAGACAAATGTGCCAAGTCTCATGTGGCCTCGACGACTGCAAATGCAGCAAACGCAGGCCACATAGGGTAGCAGCATCTCCCTGAATTGGCAATCCTCTCATCATAATCTTTTGAGATGCTTCCCCCACGTGTCCTGCCTGCGGAAAGCAGCCTCAATCTAGGCACTGCCCGGTACTACTTGCCCGAGGGGCCCGCACGCTTGTGTTGTAATTGTTGTCTTGCAGTTGAAACAATTGGGCACGGTTAGCTGCCATTTCGAACTGCAGCTATCCTCGTGGCGGTCTGTCCCAGATGATGCAGCAGTGACCGGATCTGGCATATCGTGACGGGGGAGACAAAGGGAACCTCTCGGATGCTGGGTAGATGTGGGGGAGAGGGAGAATGGGGGCGGCTGCCTGCACTGCAGCAATCAAAGCGTTTGTTCGAGAAGCCGAAGGGTTTACAGTTATTGACGCTATTGCCAACGAACAGATTGTTCCCTCGATAGGACAACGGAGGGTTTCCATCATGCACATGTATGCAGCCAGATTGGTTGGTGATGACGACTTGATCATTTTGTTTTGACGATTAGGCGGTGTGAGGAGCAAGAGCTGCCGAGATCCCGATTTGTAATGTAAGCATAGAGATCAATTTGGTTTTGTATTTGATGGAGTATCTTGTCAAACTTATTGTCCAACTGAGTATTTCTGATGGTTATGGTTGCGGAGGAGAGCAAGAAGACGACGATAGATACCTTACCTACCTAGGGTTGGTAGACAGATGGAAAGGCTGGACCCTAACCCTACCGACTTACGGATGTTCATGTATTCGAGTGGGCCCCCCTTTCGTGGTTGTGTCGTGACTTCCCCACCAAGATCCAGTGTGTCTGCTCCCCGCGGTGGACATGTGCATAATGGATTCAATTTTCTGGCAGGATTCTCCTCAATCTCCTTAAGCTCTTGTCTGTAGGTCTGATACAGAACCGTCACCGAATTACTTGCTCTTACTGTTGAACCTCCGCCAGTACCGACAGGCTCTCTTTGCTAACCAGAGAATCATCGAGTATTGTATGAGTCAAATCCCTTCTGTAATAGTTCCTTGCAAGGTCTTTGGGGTTTGGGCTTGGCGAACCTCTATCAGGATCCGTTGCATGGAGCCTTCCAGCAGGACCCGATACCAAGCTGACAAATTCATTTATACCAAATAAAGTCTTCATTGGGCCAAACATCTAGCCCTTGTTCAACTCAAGGCCTCAGGGAAACGTTGTCTCACAATAACGCGAACCCACAGACCCTCAAGTGGACTTTCGAGTGATATATCAGTCTTCAAGATGGCAGACGTCTCACTGCACATCGTCTCAGAGAACTCAGCGTCTGAGCGACGCATCACGCCGTCGTGGACCATAGCAACCCTCAAGACCAAGTTGGAGCCCATAACGGGCATTCCGCCTTCTTGTCAGCGGCTGTCGCTCAAAACGGCAACCGGCGATGCCATTGCCATCGAGGCCGCAGATGAGGAGGCTACGACGTTGGCTGGGTTTCCACTCACACCGTATTCTGAGCTTAATGTGAGTTGGATGATGCTTGCAGCACAGCGTACTGCAGGAGTGTGCTGGTTATCTCGTGTTTTCCTGCACATGGAAAACTGCTGCCACGAGCAAGATACGAAGAGACAACGGGCTCTCAACTCCTCGACAGGGGCACAGCAAAGCTTGAGCCTAGTAAATGCATTGTTGTATACTAAGAATTGAGCATGGTCCTTATCTGGTTCATGGTTCCAACATTCTTTCACGGCGGATAGGTGAAATAAAGTTGCCCCTTTTCAGGCTCACTAACAACCCTCATCCACAGGTCATCGACACCCGGCCACCAAACGCTCGACCAAACTTCACCGACACGTCCAACGTCGACAAGTATGTGATGCCCGAGGAGGAATACGCCCAAAAGACCGACTCAGTCCTGGCGTGGAAAAAAGCTCAGAAGCTTGGACGGTTCGATCCCAACGCGCCGGCGATGCTTGAGGCCAAGGTCGCCGCCTTTGCGCGCGAGGTCGAGGAGAGGGGCATCGCCGTCGGCAAGCGTTGCCGGGTTGGTGGTGAGGACACCCGCCGAGGGGCCGTCATGTACGTCGGCGAGGTACCCGAGATCGCCACCGGCCCCGGCACCTGGGTCGGGGTCAGGCTGGACGAGCCGGTGGGAAAGAACGACGGAAGCATCAAGGGGAAGAGGTACTGGGGCGAAGGTGAGGGTCAGCTGCATGGTCTGTTTGTGAGGCCCGAGAGGGTCGAGGTTGGGGACTTTCCACCGCTGGATGATTTGGAGGATGACGAGGATATGGAGGAGATTTGATCATGTGTTTCTGGGATTCTCTGCTTGTCGCACATATCAAGAAAGCCTTCAAGTCTGGATGCGGACTGTTATATTTACTACAGGCATTCCTCATCCGCAGGGCGGCGGGAAACGAGGCTTGAGGCCGTTCCTGAAAAACAAGACTATTATTTTCGTGCGGTGCTTGATGGGCAATTTTCTCGCAAGAGCCTCGCTGTACGATCCAACACGAGTTTGTTAGAATCATCATGCCCCTTGTGGATATGATGGTAAGCCAACCCTGTCATGCCGAGTTGGTATCGATTCATCCGACGGCTGCTTTGACTATAACCGTCGTAACGACGAGCTCATATTGG
Source organism: Pyricularia grisea (assembly GCF_004355905.1). Classification (NCBI taxonomy): domain Eukaryota; kingdom Fungi; phylum Ascomycota; class Sordariomycetes; order Magnaporthales; family Pyriculariaceae; genus Pyricularia; species Pyricularia grisea. Next base: position 846,958 of record NW_022156716.1, read on the forward strand.
GCGTGATACAGGTTTCACGGATCTCACAAACCTTCTGGCAGAGTAGAAATAAGGACGAATAACAATTTGCCGATGGAGGCTGTGAGATTGTAGTAGCCAGTCTCCAGTTCAGCCTCGGCTCTTTGTTCAAGCAGACCCGCGGCATTCATCACCGAGAGAATCTACAGGACATGAGATAAATCCCCAAGTGTTTACAGTCGCCTCGTTGTCTACAATCTTTGGGGACACGCTGGAGCTGGGCTTTGGTTGGAATATGAAATCACTTCAGAACTGATTTGCAAAGACATGCTAGTCTTCTGCAGATGTCACCACTTGTTGGATATTGTTTCCCATGAGAGAAGCAGCTCAGCTCGCTTTGCCATCTTGCAAGCTCGTTGCCTTGGCGTTTTCTGAGCTGCCTAGTATAAGCCGAAGACCGATTCAACCTTGAAGATCGATCGCTGATACCAGGTTGTAGTTTACGATGATCACGAGGCAGGCAAGCACCTTGCGAGACCTGAGCTGAAGAATAACAGTAAAGCCCTCCTGAAGATCCTGAATAGGAAAACGACGATGACAAAGTTCGTCGGAGAGTCGGAGTCATGATGCTGACCTGATGAACCTTAAGATACTGCACATCCTTTTGGGGACAGGAAGTCGACCCTCTCTGACATGAAAAGCTGCCGAGGAACCGTCTGAGCATGGCAAGGCTACCGCGGGTTTTGCGACTTGTTTGTGTTCGATTTCGCAGGCCTCAATCGATCTGGGATAAAAACTCCCCGAGTTTTCCGTCGTCGACAACCCAGGGTTGATGCCGGTGCCGCATTTGTCGTTTTTTTTTTTTTTTTTTTTTTTTTTTTACCGAAGGTGTGGTATGCAACTAACTCTATGTATACCAGATAGACTAGACTATAGAAAACTGCATTGCCAAAAGTTATCTGTTAGTTGTATAACACCTGTTGTCCCTGCCAAACCAGCATTCTAGGGTTGATTTAGGTGCGTTGCCCTGCCTAAACCTCCCTGGAATTTGCCGGAGCCGAGATCGGCAGTAGGGATGTGGCGCCCACTCTGTGACATTTGATGTATGACGTGCCGCACTGGCTTTTTGGGCGCCCCCCAGGGTACGTTTCAGGGTCTTCTTTGGCGTGTTGGGGACACCTTTTTTCTTTGGATATGCTCACCGCTATTGTACACACAAGACACAGTATATAGTCGTTCTAGTATTATATGATTCCAAGCCACAATGCATTCATGCGACTGTGAGTGGGTGAGGGTGTGGGTGTGGCGTGTCTTCGTCGTTTCTCCTCTTGCCCTCCTCATGTTAGCACTGCCTATCCCAGCGATCATTTACGAATGTGTCTGTAGCACCTCTACCTAGCGAATATTGCCATCCAGTAAAACCCACCCTGGTCAAGTATCTATTCAACCTGACAAGTATACAAATACTCCTTAGAAGGCGGTTTCAGCCATTGCAAGTCAATAGGTTGAATTGAGGGCATCAATTGTCCGTGCAGGCATCTAATTGGCCGCTAGGTTGCGACGGAATTTGAGGGTCGGTAGCCGAAGTATCCTTCCTCATTACCGGTAGACATTTGTTTGACCTGGACCTAGTACTGTACGTAACTTAGCCAGGTTATAGTGTTGAGAATTAGGGTCTGGACTAGCAGTATTATGCTACGGTGTTGCCCAGCCGTGCACATGGCTGACGTCTTACGCCGCAGGGGACTTGTGTTCGTCACAGACCCCCAATACCACCCGAGAAAGAAAAAAGAATTAGATGATTGACGCGAATCATGTTCAGTGGGCGCCACTTTGTTTATTGATCAGCGACTGAGTGCAAGTTTGTTTCTCTTGTTTTGTGAACTGAGTTGTTCGATGGACAGGCAGCAAGCAGTTTTTTCCCCTATTCAGGACCAACCTGCCACTTAGGATTTGGCTGACGACAAGCCACCAATCACACATCATCAATGAGTACTTCATAGTAGGTATGAGGTACGATATACCTTGAACACCTACCTGCTTAGCTAAGTACCTGACATATTCGGGTAGATGTCGAATTGCAGTCAGTGCTTATCATAGCTGGACTTTTGAAAGTTGATTGTTCAAATCCAGCAACAGACATCCTAGGTAGTCTAGCTATGTCATGTACATAGGTACCTATCTCCATGGTTTGTTCAAGCTACCATGCTATAGTTCTAGACTAGGTAGTTTGGTGATAGGTAACTATGAACGCATCTGAAAAAAGTGGGTTCGTTGATGAATCGATGATGTTCGTCGATCAAGTTCAACGGTTCAAGCTCTTCAATCTCCTACCACCCAAGTGCGCAACTACATTAGGTGTGATCAGTGGAGGGCCGTCGTGACCGACTTGGCATGTCAGATGTGCAGCAGGGATGTTTTGAGGCGGCTCCACGAAGTGTCGGGCCCTTGGTTGCCTTTCGGGATTTGGTACCTGCATACCTACCTTACCTTATGCATGAACAAAAAGTGGCCCCAAAACAGCTTCGACGTCTCAGAAGCTGCTTCCTCGCCATCCATGCGGCGCATATACGTCTCGGAGTTTGGTGTCAACCAGGAATTGAACATAGCCTAGCTTGTCTAGGTAAGTCTTGGGGTATGGAAAATCAGGCTGACTGACTACCTGCCGGCTAATTTCTTGGTTTACCAGGCAAGGTACCTACCTTACCTACCTTACCTGCCTTAGATAGATGGTTTTACCGTTACGTAGGTCAGGTAGGAGGTAGGTAGTGAGTCCTTTGCGACACGCTCGTTGGGTCGGGCTTACTGCATGTAACAACCTAGGTACCTAAGTACCGAACATTGCGCGCAATACTTGTGTCCTTGCTTGCATGTGGTCTGTTCATAGCAATGGTGACGTGACTGCTTGACAATTAAGGCAGGAACGATGATGGACCATCAAACCTTCTTCCTCAGTCTTCAATCTTTGGCAGTCAAATCCATCTTTTTGCCCCACTAGACTAAGGTAGTACACATGAACGGCTCCACGTCCACATCCGGGCACATCGTCCAATTCTACCACCTCCCCTGACCGATTTCTAACTCCATCCTACCGGGTTTGCTTGACTCTCCGGACCTCGGATCTCGCGACGTTTGTTTGCTTTGCATCTTGTTCCTGTTCCTCTCCACAACAATTCCTCACATTCATTCGTGGCACAGAGTGACAACAATCAAGATTTTCCTAATTTGTTCTCCCCTCGTTGGTACCTACATTCCCTTTTTCTTCTTTTACTTTTTCCTTCTCTGCACCCACATCTGCGCGAACTCCACATTGGCCGTGCATTTACGTGCGTCTGCTTCGCCCCGCCTACCTTAACCACATACCTGGCAGACATCTTGGGACCCCGGGTCTTCATACACTTGTTGCTGATCCAGAAACCGAACCAGAAAATCCGACTTAACCCCATCCATGTCTTCGCTGGAGGGGATGTGCCGTAAACATCCGATTGATCCTTGACTGCTTCACTGAGCGCTCCCTCATTACACCTTGACCAGCTCCCCGTTTTCTCCTGGACCTCTCTATTTGTCCCTCCAACTGATGTCCACGATTCTCTCGCTCTCCTCAAGCGCATGCGCAAGATCGCTCTGCGTTTGCCTCATTTAAAGGTGGTACGCGGAATTTCCGACAGTTCCGCCGCCCTGGAGCGGCGACGCATACTGGAGGGCACGTGAGCGGGGCATAGCCGTGACGACGTCGACCGTCGCCGGCGAGAGATACAATGCCGCTGCTACAATTACTACCACTGTTGGCCGTGCTGACCGCCGCCGCCGTGGTCTCGATCCCGGCGCAGGATGCGCTTGATGTCTCTGCCTACCCGGTGCAGCATTTACCTCGCTATCAGGAGGAATCTGCCTTAACCCTGGCCGTCTCGGCTCCCGCTGGTGGCCCATATTTGACCTTCCCAATCGTTCCGTTCACTCAGGAAACCGGCTTGAATGCCTCGCAGTCGCAGAGAGGGGTAAGATTGATCATGTGGATACACTCGGTGTGCGCAAGGTGTGTGCCTCTTGTGCTGACCACCTTTTTCGTATCCAGATGGTCCATATAGAAGGCCAGATGATAGTGGCTACACAGCAAACATATGCTGACTTGGTCTACTCGAACGCTGTCGCTTATCTGTGTTGCGACTCTCTGAACAACTCCAATGTCACACCCGAGATGATGCTCAGAACCATCATCGAGAATCAACCCAAGGCGATATTACTGTACACCCAACAGGGCAACTGTTGTAATGTCACGGGCTTGGGAGACCGATCGCTGTATCAGAAGGTGTTTACTATGATTGATGCAACTGAGGCTTCGTCAACGTTAAATCTGTCCACGTCGGCAAACGGCGCTCTGCAAGCTGTTATCTCGGGCAATTCGACACGATCTGATGGCGACGATACCAGCCAGACCGGCAATAACTCTGCCGTAGCTATGAGCGTCCTCTACAGCATCACCGGCCTGATCACCTTACTGTTCCTCGTTATAATAACAATAGGAGCTGTCCGCGCGCATCGATATCCGGAAAGGTACGGTCCCAGGAATGCACACGGCGGAAGGCCGAGGCAGAGCAGAGCCAAGGGCCTTGCACGCGCTGTGCTGGACACACTACCAATCGTGAAGTTTGGGGCGCCGCCACCGACCGAGGGGAAGCCCGACCCAACATTGGAACTCGAAGATGGCGGATTGGAGCCTGGCAAGAGGAATATGTCCGCGAACCATGTGCAAGCCCACCACCTTTCCACGATTCCCGAAGATGCGGAAGCCATTCCGACGGGGGCCAATTCTGCTATGAGAGAATCGCGCATAGCTCCTGCCCAACTGTACGACGCTGCCGCGGTAGCCCAAGGTCGAACAGATCCACTAGATGACGAGCACCTCGGGTGCTCAATATGTACAGAGGACTTTTTGGTTGGCGAGGACGTCCGCGTACTACCGTGCGATCACAAGTTTCATCCAGCCTGCATTGATCCGTGGCTGATCAATGTCTCGGGCACATGTCCCTTGTGGTAGGTGTTCCGTACCACATGCAATACTTTTGTTGCTTCGCACTTTCTCCCTCTCAAACGGGCGATCCAATGACTAACCTATCATGACGTTTCGTCTCCAGTCGACTTGATCTTCACCCGCATAAGAGTACTGATGAAGAAGACGAGGGTGACTCAACACAGCTCCCTCCCCCACTGGGAGCCGATCCGGAATTTGAAGTCGATACACGTGGCACGAACCGTGACAATCGGCGATCGTCGCGACTTTTTGACATTCATAGACTGAGACATGCTTCAGCTGAAGAACGAATCGAGGTTCTGAGACGATACCGTAGAGAATCACAGGAGCGACCAGCTGCCAACGTAAATGCCGATGACGAGAACAGCCGCACCTCACGGCTGACTGCCCGCCTCAAGGAGAAATTCAGGGTACGCACACGAGCACAGCCACCTGGACATCGGAGGCCGGGGCCAACGTCGCAAGGACCGGGTCAAATCCTCTGATATGTTTGACAAAACAAGGACATCATGACCTACAATATGACGAATGCGGTTTCTTGAAGAATAACCCTCGTTACACTGCACCGGATACAGCCCATTGCGCAGCATGTTATTTTTTTCAGTACAGGCATCAAGAAGCCATCCTCCTGGAACGAGGAGCACAAATGAAATCCAAGATCGCCGGTACAAGGGACTATGTTATGTTTGGGGTGGGATAGCATTGCAAGGCGTTTTATACAAGGGTAATTGGCAACCAGAGCATAGTCTGGTACTAGGCTTTTCAAACTGCATAAAAGCCAGTTGATACATTAATATAAACGATGAGCATGGAATTGTGAGTGTTGAGTCAATTAGCACTTTGGCCCGTTAATAAACTCGGTGAGATTAGCGTTCAACACTATTTCTCTTGCTTACTCGTGCGGGTTGCATGCTGTATTTTTTTCTTTTCTTTTCTTTTGGTTTTATGAGCCCGACTACCGTGACGCGAGGGAGTATACGAAAGCCCTTGGTGGATTTGCAGTAAGGATGATTATCAAAAGTTTGCGTTTAAGCGTTGAAAGAGGATATGAACAAGGGGCACAGAACAGGGAATTGCGAAGTAGGTATGTCAACACTTCAGTACAGGTTAGTTCCGAGTACTGAACTTGTCCGGTCCATTTGTACAGGATTCATATATAACTACCTATATACGTTAAGTTATGTATGTAGGTAGGTACCTAGGTAGGTAGGTAGGTATGCATATTCGACCGGCGGGACTCTTGCTGTGTGACACCAAAGAAAACAAAGCTGGGCCGAAGCATGACGATGGTGAATGGCCCGAAGCCGCCGCAATCTTGAAACCAAAATGTCATTTTTGCGATGATTAACACACCTCAGTATCGGAGGATGATTATCAAGTACCGACTGTACTTACCGACGGTTAAAGCTGAGGACTAAGGTGTGTAGATTCAGGCCAGCTAAGCCCGGAGTTTTTTTTTTCTTTTTTTTTTCTGTACAGCATCCAAGAGCTAAGGGGAGTCGGTGTGGTAAAGAACAGCTAGTCCGATTCTGGAACTAAAAACCGGCCCTATGCGATCGGCCCCAAGGGTCTGATGTTTTTGTTTTTGTCTGTACAGGCTGGTTCCTCCCACGAAAGCCACCAGCTTGGTGAACTTTGACTTCTGCCAAAAAAAAAAAGCAAAAGAGAGGTGTTGTTTATCGTCCGACAAAGGGACTGTTGTTCAATACACACAATGACACCCACCCGATCTGAGTTTCTTGGGACAGCTTCCATCCCGTTTAGATTGTCTGTCTTTGTGATGGGAGTGGAATATGATATGCATCTTTGGGGCTTTTTCTTTTGTCTCTCCCCCTTTTGTTGTTTCTTTTCTCTCTTTTCTCTCTTTTCACCGTTTCGCTTGTCTAAATCCAGCTCCAAGGCAAGCCTGGTCCAATATTTTCATCAGCTTAAGAAAGGAAATGGGGCACGTGTCTCTGTAGAATGACGGGCTGTACTATGTAAAACCAAAGTAGGCCAAGAAAAAATAAATCTATCGAGGCCGATCTTTCAAACTTTTTTATGATTCGGAAAGGGGCGTAGGTGTTTTTTTGATCAAAATAACAAATACGACACTTTTTTTGCTACAAAGACTGCACCAATGAAGTTCGGGCCATTTTTGCCGCCAGACGCGGAAAGAAGCCCGTTGAGTTTAGTTTGCCTAGCTTTTTTTTTGAGCTAGAGTTAGAGGGAAAGACACATGGCACTAAGGCTGGACAGCTAGTCAGGCGTACTACGTGCATGCTGTTGATACTGTACCTGAAATAGATGAAAATTAAGGGGTCCCGCGAGACGATGGACAAAAACCTGGGGTGCTACCGCTGTTTTTTTCAGCCTCCCTGCCATGGTATTGATCTCAATTGCCACTCCGAAAACCTATTTGGGGTCCTTCTTATCGGATTACTCCGCGAAAGAAAGAAAAAAAGACTATCTCGCTGCTATTCTCTTGTTTAAGGGGGCGCCCAATGGAAACAGAGGGCTTGAAGGGCTACCCAGCTAAACAGCAGAGATAAGAAAAACAACGAAAAACAAAAAGGGATCTAGCGTTTCGTCCATTCAGGTCGCAAACCCTCCTTGGGCAAGGACACACATTCAGTATAGTGGCATACGTCACAATCATGTTTTCTTTCTCGAACGTTGGCTGTAAAAGAAAAAGAAATAAAGGATGGTTTGTCTTTCTGGGCGTGACGTTCAGTCTATCTAAGTACCTAGGTATCTATATAAGTTACCTGGAAGGAGAGATCGATAGATAGGCGGCGATCCGTCTGTTTTTGTCTAACATGGTAGGTACCTAGTAGAGGAGGTGGAGGAGCGACAGAGGTTCGCTCTTTCCCATGTTTACTGTACTGCTTTTGACACTTGCCATTTCGCCCCCTCCTCGCCAGCATGTGTCCTCTAGTCGCGGACCCTTATTGGTGGCTTGCAGGAACCAGGTCTAGGTCTTGATCTTTGTGACCTCGATTCGCGAAGGGAGGGGGTTGTTCCTTTTAGTTTTGTCTTTGGTTATATACAGAGATCAAATCCCGACGAGACGGAAACCTGGCTCCATAACATCGTCACGTTGAAGCTTCATTCGCCTTGCATATACTTTTACTCTCTCATTTATCTTCTGCTGGTGTTACTCTCCTTTTTGAGAGCCTGAGAGGAGCAAACTTCCCTAGTGGGAACTGGGGTTATCGCCGTTCAGACTACAGTTTGATAAATGGTATTCTGCTTCATCTTCCAAACCCTCCCGTCCCATTCTACTACTCACTCATTGTTTTTCCATCGACACAAATCTTTGCTATCTTCATCTGATCCATCCCTACTTCACAAACCTTTTCATCCCACCAATCCTTGCATACCGCTGAGTCTTAGCGCTGTCTGTGCTCGGAGGGCAGAGGGAGAGAGAGGCAAGAGGATTTGTCCTGCTCGGACTGCAAAGTACAAGGTTGGGAAACCGGCCTTATCCCTTCCAAATTTATTATTTGTGGTTTTTTGGCTGTTCTCTATTTACATAGAGTCTTTTGCCTGTCTTCCACGCTAGCCGTAAAAAGAACAAGGCGACCAAACGATACATGTCGGTAAGCTTACCGGTGGAACTTTAACCACATATCACCACGTATTCACCAACGCCTAATTCTCAACGGAGAGCAGCATAATCTTTAAAAAAGGGGGTATTTGTATCTCCTCTCAGCCGCCGGCATAGAGAAAAACCTGGATTGAACGGGAGCGGGCGAAACCAGCCACTCGATTTTCCCCAATGATACACTCGACCTCAATGCTCCACCAACCTCAAGCATCAAGCTAAGGCGACTCGAAAGACAGACTTTCGACGCATACCAATATCTTTTGGGCAACCCTCCTGCCAGGGAAACAAAGAAAAGAGGAGAAAGAAGAGAAGACGCGAAAAGGGGAAGACAAAAAGAAGAGATACCAGGTGCCCAAGGGGCAAAAGGCGTCCCCCCACCGCCCCCAAACAATGGCTCCGACCACGAGCTTGCTGGCCGATGCTACCGACCTCTTTCTGAGGTCTCGCGACGATGGCGGCTCAGACTTGAACGTTTTGCAAAGTAACAAGGGCCAGCCACTGGCTGGTACCATCTTCAACGTCGCCCTCGCCTTGGTATCCGCCTCTGTTTTATCGACGCTATTCGGTGAGCCAACACCAAAACATCTCCCGGTACCCCCCTTTTGAACAAGAGAGGAGAGAAAGAGGTTGCGCGACAGTTTGGGGAAACCGGAATGGGCCAAAGACTGACATGAGAACCTGGGGTTGTGCTTTCGTATAGCAATGAGGGCAAACGCCATCAAGACTTGGAAGAGACTCCCATATGTTGTCGGAAGTATGTTTTGCACCTAGTCGCCTCCCCCAAGGCTGTGCTTTTTTGCTCTGCTTTGTGCTTGATACCCTCAGTTCTATGTTTGGGGGTCGAGAAAAGCGCTAACCTCGAGGCTTTCGCGAGGTGCCGACAGTCCTCTTCTTCATTTACGTCGACTCGTATATGTTCGTCTTGAGCTCGGCCATCATACAATATGGTATAGGCATCAATGTGAACCTAGCTGCTTGCGATGCCGCTATCATCATCTGCCTCACCTTTTACGTCACGACCAAGGTATGTCCTGGGCGCTGGTCTCTTTGCCTTTTTTGGGGGGAAGGCGCAGAAAAATGATTTTGTTTGTGTTCTGACATAAATGCTGACTGATCAATAGATTGTAAGGCAAAAGTTTTGCGGCGGGCAAGTTGAGAGAGTAGGGTTATATTGTATGCTGATAGACGTCTTGGATGGATTCAGGCCGTGTATCTTTTTCTGGTTGAGAAAGCAGTAAGTCTCGTGGAATATTTTATCTTTTCTTTTTCGTTTGCTCTCGTTCAAGACCGAGTTCTAACCGTGCTACCGGGGATCCTCATAGTATATTATATGTGGAAGCAGAAAAGGACGCTTGCAATCCAAGCTTTACCTCTTCAACTCCTTCGTCATGATGGGTAAGTTGTGCTGCTAGCTCAATATCCGTTTTTTTCTATCGTGCAAAGACATACTAACTTGATACCTAACATGTACAACAAAGGCATATACGTGGTGGTGGTTGTGCTCAACTTTGTCTTGTGAGTGAACCAACCACAGACCCATCAATACCCTATTCAGGTTACCTGATCTCCCGGAAGCTGACTCTTTTCTTGTTTACCATGCGAACAGTCGAATCAACCGCTTAGAGGATGGAACTTGCGTAATCGGCATGAAGAAGATCGCAATGATACCACTAATAGCATTCGATGCTCTCGTCAACGTCTACCTCACCTTCCTTTTCCTAGTTCCGCTGATGAGTATGTTTAGCCCGCCCCCATTTTTGCTTTACTGGGGGGAGTCTTTTTTTACTCCTCCCCTGTCTTCTTTTTTTTTGGGATGACGACTCATTTTTCAAAACGCTAAACCTTCAAATTTCTGCCCAAACCAAAACAGGATTATACTCGTTTCGAAACCCTTTAAGCAAGCCAGACATGTATCGACCGACCATGAAACTGCGGACGGTTGCCATGCGGACCTTTATCGGCGCCTGCTGTACACTGGCAAGTAGTATTGTGTAAGTGGTTTCTCCTGTATCATCGATTCGTATGGACTTGTTGTTACTGGGGTGGGGTGTCAATAAACTGACCGCAGGGTGTCCATCTTTTAAAAGTAATTTGACTGTCCTCATGGTGCTCAACGGTGAGCCGGGATGGGTTTGTCTGATGTGCTGCAATAGCGACAGTGAGTTCATCTTGATACCAATTTGGGGGATAAAAACCCCCCCGAAGAGCATGTCTCAACTAATCTGATATCTTTTGGGGGTGGAAAACCAGTCCTTTTCTCGGCATTGGTTCTATATTGGATAACTTCAAAAGATAATATCGCCTCCAACTCGAGTTCCAGGGACATAGTGAGAAACGACTCGCACCCACTGTCCGGTCCGGAGCGCAGGAGCAACAACAACAATAATAATAATAGTGGAGGCGGCAGCCACAACGTCAGCGGAAGATCCCAGGGCGGCGGCAGTTGCGTCCGTGGCTCGCGCCGCGACAGCGCCGACAGCAGAGCCGCCTACGTCAGGCAAGAGAATAGCGACTATCCATCGTGCGCCGTCAGCACGGCCGCCCCGGCGGTTGGGCTGCCCTCCACGATGACATCGCACTGTGGCAAGGACATGGTTTTGCTGCTGCCGCCACACACCCGGCCACAACAGCAAGACCAACAGCAGCAGCAGCAGCATCAACAAGAACAAGATCAACAAGATCAACAGGAGCAGCAGCGGTCGCCTGGAACCGGGGGTAGCACCGAGAAGCTGCACAGGAACGACAGGTGCGGGAGCGTGTCGACCTTGGGAGTCTGCGATAAGGTGGACAGTTGCGTGGCGCACGACGATGATATCAGTCCGAGCTCCGCAGGTCGAGGAGAGACCGGGTACGAGTCGACTTCTGGCGGAGGAATCTGGGCCAACCATGCCAATGATGATGGTGTGGATCCTTGGAGCAAGAGGCCCGGTGGTGGTACAGGATCTAACAATCCACGAGATGCTTGCTGAGAAAGACAGAAAGTTCAAAATTACCAAGTCTACGTATAAGCGTCAGACAGATCAAAACTGAGGGGGAAAGGAGGACTGTCAACAACATATCATTACGGCGCTTTGTGCCCAGCATCCAACACATATCAAATTAAATTTTGGTGAAAATAACAACAGAAAGAAAGAAGAAGAAATCACCTTTTCAGGGAGCAATGACGCCATCTACCATATTGCAATCCAGTATTATAACCTACTATCAGCAAGGACAAAAGGGATGGGGAGGAGGAAACACCCGGAACGAGATCAACAGCCTTGGTCGGTGTGAGCGGGGGGGTTTGAGGATAACGGAAAAAGAAAAAAAAAACCTACGACGAACTTTGCGTGGACCTTTTGGGTTTTTCGGTCTTCTCTCCTGACAAGGGGTGGATGTTAACAAGAAATCATGACAATTGTTTTGTTCATTCTTTTGGTTTCGGTCATGGGATAACTGTAGTGATCTTTTTCCGCGACTTTAATTTCCTGTATTATCTTGTTCTCAGCAATACCCAACAACTTCAGCAAGCTTTTCTTTTTTACTTTTCTATCTCTTGTTTCCTCCATGTTAAACTTGTGTTCGTAGATTTATTAATCTTTCTTGCCGTGTTCCATCCCGTCCCTGCATGACGTGGAATAAAAGAAAAAACCCACAACATAACTTGTATAAAAAAGAAACAAACGTGAGCATCATTGCCTGTAACTTTGTGGCCGAATCAGGTTTAACGCACATTCTCCTGTTCGAACTGCGACCGGTCAAGCAAGCTTTGGGAACCCATGGAGTCCTGATCCGATCTTGTGATTGGTGTTAGTCAGGGCCGACAAGTCGAGTCGATTGCGGATGTTTGTCCGCTTCGCACTTGACAGTATACATCTAGTACTATAGTAGTATAGCTGCAAAGACCCTGCCAAAACATTATCAGATCATATTTCTTTTTTTCTTTGATGGAGGGGCGGCTACTGCAAACGTGGGCTTGGCAGGGAAGGGAGCGGTTGGGGGAAAACATACTGAAACTAATATGCAGCTTACATTGTTTGTGAGGAGCACTAGTTCTAGAACCATCTTTTTTCTTCTTCGCAGAGACAAGAGAGCAAATATAGAAAAAACATGATTTTTCTCCCTTTGGATATAAACCCCCCTTTCTCCCCCCATCGACTGTGTTGTCAGTCACTTTTAGCTACGTAATGACAAGCAAAAAAGTGATCTTGCATCGGGTTTGCATCAAGTACGTAAATGACGACAGTGTTCTTGCGTGACAACACAGAAAAAGCCAATGCGAGCCTATCTGTCTCTGTTTTTTTTTTTTACCTTGTGATATTACATCATAAACCGCTTGTCCGTTCGGTCATCCCGCAGCCCACGAAAGCTACGCTGCGTTCAGGGGTTCAAAAAAGTCCGAGAATAAAACAAAATAATAATAATAATACATACATGGATCCCATTTCCAAAACAAAAAAAAAGTTGCTTCGAGAGCCCCTCGAGAACATGATCAGGGCGATTTGGAATGTCTGACCGAAGGGATTATCCTTTTGGTTGTTGATACAGCTGTAGGAGAAGGGGGGGAAAGAAAGGGGGGAAAAAAAACTGCAGGAAGGGTAATGCTTACACAAACATGTGGCTTTAGTGAGAATCTCGTTATACTTGTTTTGACTTTTTCCGTAGCGGTCTCTGCATATTGTCTATTGGCCGCTATGGACATTGCATAAGCTGCAGGAGGCTCCCGACTTTGATTTTATTCACTGGGTTTTTATTTTATTTTTTTATTTTATTGGCTCAAACATATCAAAATTGAATACGAACTGAAGAGTCTAGCAAGAATACGATACACGGCGGCTCAACAACCGATACAGCAACCCAGCTGTCCCAGGAACTTGGTAAAGTAACTTTTCTTAGTCTAGACGGTTTCATCTATTAGATATTCTCAGCATTCCTAGGCCTCCTTCATGGGATAAAATGATGATATAACAGGAGAAAACGGTTGCCACTGAGGACCGGTTTTTTTTTTTTTTTTTCCTCTGCGTACTAGCAATAAGGAAGCAGCCCAGGTAGGCAAGCAATGGCCCCAAAGGCCAACTTTCCACGTACTTGTAAGCCGGTTTGCAAACGCTTCCCGAGTTCCCATGCTGGACATTCCCTTTTGGAGGAGCCCATGAAAAGTATGGCGCTTCCTTTCCCAACTATCTGTCGTGGCATTTTTGTCTCACGCTCATTACATGCCAAGATTCGGGTCCAAACTGCATCATAATTCCCTGATTTGAACGCATAGATCTATGCGTCTCATCTTCAAAGTCATACAACATCCCGCGAGACCTTTTGACCTCAATACGCCAGGTCGTCATACTTTTTAATTTTACGTCCAGCATAAGCATCCTAAAAAATCCCAGGTATGGTTAGCACTCAAAATCAACAAGGGCAAGAAACGAGGGGGCAAAACGACAGCACAAAAAAGTACTAACCTCTGCTTTCCTCTTCCCCAAAACCATCCCAACCGGCGGCGTCGGCGTCGCTCCTCGCCCCGTGACCTCGCTGTGACAGCTGGCGTGGAATACCCTATCTCCGCCGCCGGGCCTCACAGCGTCCATCCAGACCCACTCCTGCGCCTCGTCCAGCCACTTGAGCTCGAACCGCTCCTGGCAGATAGGACAGACCGAGTTGACGTTGCTGCCCGCGTCCGGCACGGGGATCCACCTCTTGCCGCCGATGCCTCCCCTGCCCCTGGATCCGGTCGCCTGTGGGCCTTGGTCTTGGTAATGATGCTGTTGTTGATTCTGCTGCTGCTGCTGCTGCGACTGCTGGGACTGCGACGCGTGCCCGTCCATGTCGACCGCCTCGCGCGACCCGACCCAGTCCCGCACGTCGACGTAGTAGCTGCGGTGCTGGCCCTTCTTCTCCGCCTCGGCGATCCGCGCCGCCACCCGGAAGTGCCAGTCCATGTGGGCCGTCTTGGCAGCCCGGCCGGCCTCGTCGTTGCGGAACCGCCGCCCGCATTGCGTGCACGGCTTGCCAAGGTCGTCGTAGAGGGTGTTCACAAGATATAAGCGTGGCCTGTGAGATGGGGATTAGTAAACTATAAATTCCGACATGGACCAAAAGAAGAGAAAAGAAAAGAATAGTATTAATAATGTAGAACATACTGCTTCAGTGAATTCGTCGTGAGCTGTATATCGCCCATCGTCTCGACGTGGGCAGGCGCCGCCAGGGGCGCAATGACGCTCGGCAGTCCCGGAGCGTGTGACACCGGCGTTGGCGCAACGACAGGTGGCACAGGCCCTCCTGATAATATTCCCTTGCTGCGCAGGGCGGCCAGAAGAGCCGAGGCATCCGTAGGCGGCGGAATAGCAGGGGGTGCCTGCGGCGGCGGCGAGCGGAGCGCAACAAGGCTGGCCGGTGGCGTCGCAACAGGGGGTACAAACGGCAATGGTGGCACTCCTACGGCCTGCTGCGGGGTTCTAGCCAACAAGGCGGCGAGTGCGCCCTGGCCGAGCAGGGCATCTAATGAGAGTGGCGTGCCGGCAGTGGCGGGTGGTGGTGCTGATGCAGATAGCGGCGGCGGCGCTATCGGAGGCACAACAATAGGAGGCGTGGGGGTGTAGGCAGGTGCTGGTGGAGGAGCGGCAACGGCGGCGGCTCCGCGCGCTCTTACGGAGAGGTCATCTATTCGGCTCTTGACGGCCACGAGTTGGTCCCTGGGTAGGCTCCCCGCCTGCAGCAGTGTCTGAAGCGCCAGTAGAGCATCAAGCTTGGGCTGTTGGGAAGAATCATACGGGTTGCGAGCAATTTCCGCGCGCGTGGAAGCAATGAGCTGCGAAACATCATTACTCAAGGCTTCTATGCTTATCCCGTCTGGTGTAGGTGCCTGCGGTGGTGGTGCAAAGGGAAGTTGTGCAGGTGCGGATGGGGGTGGTTGGGGCATCGACTGTGATAATATCGGCATCCCCTGTTTCCCATCCCAAGCAATATGTTAGTCATTTGCCAAAAGAAAACACTATCCAGTCATATATATCTCACTAATCACGTAGTAGGACTTACCTGTTGGTGATGAGGCTGCGGTGTTGAATAGGCTTGGCCGTGTGCTGGATTCTCTGGACCCCTCCCGTTCGGCGGCGGATATGGCTGCCCATAGCCGTTCGGCCCCCTGACTCCCGGTGGTGTCGGAGTCTCCCTATAAGGCATGCCCTGAGCCATCATTGGCGGTGGTGGCCTACCACGACCCCCGAGTAGGTGATGCTGGTTGCGCATCTGCTCCTGCTGTGCCTGAAGCGCCGACGTCCTTGCCTTGATGAGGGCATTCTCTATCGGACGCACAACCTCGGGTGGGAACACGGGGCGCGTATCTAGGGAACCCGGAACGGGCTCCTTCCAAGTCTTGAGCATCTCGTCCATCTTGCGGCGCGTGGCGTTGTCGACCGATGCATAGGCCTCCATGAAGGTCTGATAGAGCTTCCGGCCAAAGAAGAGCGTATATGGGGTCCCCACATTCTTGACGATGGAGTCGAGGAGATACAAGGCTGGCAGCTTCCGTGGAGGATGGATCTTTGTTGCGGGGTGGGTGAGAGTTTTGGTCAGTCAACTTTCTTGGCTATAATATTATCGCATCTTTTGAATAAGATGGATCCGGGAAGGACATAGATGGCATACTTGTTTGATATGGTCAACGAGAACCTCGGCAATAGCATGGGCAGACTCGGTGTTCTCCCGAGCAATGAG
Organism: Pyricularia grisea; assembly: GCF_004355905.1. Lineage (NCBI taxonomy): Eukaryota > Fungi > Ascomycota > Sordariomycetes > Magnaporthales > Pyriculariaceae > Pyricularia > Pyricularia grisea. The sequence goes on from NW_022156716.1 coordinate 863,226, forward strand.
AGTCAGGTTGCTAATCTCAACGCGCGCATTGGATGTTAGGCCTTCAAGCGCATCTCTGTAATCCTCTGCCACCCCGGCAGCATGGTCCTCTTCGGACATTGCAGGGGCTTTTTTTTTTTTTTTGGAAAAGTGTGTATATATGTAGAACAAGTTGCAAGTCAAAGTCAGGATGTTCAGTTTGCAAGAGAGGCCGGCAAAAGTCAGTCAGTCAGTCAGCTTCCCAGAGCAATTCAGTATGCAATGGAGATTGTGACCAGCGTTCTGGCCGGCTAATAACTGGCTGGCCCAACACCTTGCCGGTTGGTCAAGGAGGAAAAAGAGACGGAGAAGAAAATAAAGTAGAGCAAGGAAAAGTCTATCAACGCGTACGCCCCAACCAAGAAAAAGCCTCCCCAGCTCTGTCTCTATCCTCGCACGTGTTTTCACTGATTATAGTCCCGCAGGGCAGAACTGCGCGACGTGGTCTTCAGGGTGTGGCAAGAGAGTTAACAAACGAAGCGGTAAGGTCAGAATATTCTGTTGTGTTTCTCCCTTGTTCCCCTGCTACCGTCTCCCCTCTTTTCAACTAACCTCTCTTGTTCTGCCTGGCTATCAATCGACGAGGCTTGGGCACAGATAACAGCTGGGGGGGTTTTGGTTTAAAGAGTTCCCTTGAAGACCTGCTCTCCTCCACGGTTCCCACGCCACCAAATGTGTACAGTCACAGGACCCTGCCCTGTATTGGCCAGACAGATCACGGCGAGCAGAGAATCGTGTTTCGTTCACAAGTCCAAAAAGACCTGTCGCGATGGAAGGATCGTCGAGGAGGGAAGCACTAGTCGGTGTTTGACTGGGAATCGTACGGCTTGGATTTTCGACGGCAATTGATTGCGATTGACGAACGGTCGGCGAAAGGTTGCTTCAAAGACGATGTGGCAGTTTGTTCCACCTAAGTATGCGATGACTGGCGTTGTTTTCGGTTGCCGGCCATGCCTAGTCGAAGGGCTTTGCTGGTGTTGAGAGTTGACGAGTGGAACAAAGGAAATTTATTAGCACGCGAGGATCAAGAATGATGGAACCCGGTCGATAATCTGCAGTCATGCAAGGTCACAAACGCAACCGGGAGCCAAGCATCTGCTTTCGAATGAATTAGGCTAAACCTGATTAGACATTGTGGATCCGAAGTTTACGTGGTAAATGTTGTGGGTCATCACTCCAGCAATATCAAGACAGTCACGTGTTCAGTCATCCTTTCGCCTCCTGTCAACCAAAAGATTTGTTTATTTGTTTGTTGCATACGTGGGGGATTGTCTTGGATTGATGGGAAAAGTCATGGTTAGGAATAGCCGTACTCCATGTCTGAGAAGAAGAAAAGTGTTTGAATAACAGCATCTGGAACTAAATATACCCATAATACGGGTATTGACAGATACGAACCGAGAAGGAGAAGAACAAGAAGAGGAAGAAAAAGATGACCGCGATGCTAGTCAAAAGGTCTGATAGGAAAGTTGACAAAGAAGATGACAAAGTACCCTGAAGTGCCTTGAATGCGACCACCAAATTCAAACCAATATCAAAGTGCCCTTAAACATTAATGTGATTTTTTTCCGAAACGCCAACAGATTCTGACCTCGCCTTGCGTATGTTTCCAAATCTCGTCGATTTCAACCTACGCAACCACGCGCTCAACCCCAAATATGGCCGTCCCATCATCTTGAAAGAAAATTTAGAAAAAGTTTTGTTGCCGAGGAGCCGGGTGCCTTCCATAGGTACCAGCTGGTGGCGGCCTCAATGTCGTATTCCTCTCGTCATCGTCGTAGGGTCCTGCCACGCTGGCAGCCGCCTGGTGGGGTGGACCGAAGAACTGGCTCATGGCAGCTGCGCTGTAGCGCCTCTGGCTCCTGTGGCTGTTGTTGCGCGCGAATGACGAGCCGTGATTCACGCTGGATGCTGGGCTGATAGTCATTTTAGACCGAGCGGATGTGGAATCGGTTCTCCAGATGTAAGCAGGGTGGATGTCGGCCGGTCGCTGCGGCATTGAGCCGGCTTCACTCTCGAGGTCGTAGAGCTTCTCGCTGAGGTTTGTCGGGCTCGAAATAGCCATTGCGCGTGGGTTAAGGCGACCCGAGCGGACGGCCCGGGCCTTGAGTCCACCTCCGAAGCTGTAGACAGCTGTAAGTACCATGTTGATGCCGCCAACTACGACGCTGATGATGCCACACGATATGCATGACCTCCAAAGTGGCCAGCCGAGGCTGGAGATCTGGTTGACAGGGTTGTTGAGGTGTGATAGAACGTTGAAGCCCATCATGAGGAATGCAGTCCCGAGCCACACGAAGCCGTGGTCGTCTGAGAGGACAGGCCAGACTTCAGCAAAGTAGTCGTGAAGAGGCGTGATGAAGTCTGCGATCTCTGACACAACGAAGAAGATCGCTGTAAAGGCAACGGCCCAGAGTGAGCAAAGATCCCAAAGCAGCCATGGCTGCCACTGAGGGACACCTCGTATGAAGAATTCGATGACGAGAATCCAAGCGGCCGCGGCTATGGCAAGAAGAGCGAGGATATTGATGAGGCGGAAGAGTATCAAGATGATTTTGCCAGGGCCCAGCAACTTCTGCTGGAAGTGGGAAGGGTTTTGCAAGTTATCCATTTTGGCGTAGATTCAACACAAGTTGAAGAAGAGAAGTGGCGTAAGAAAAGTTGTTGATAATGATCGTCGTCGGACTGGGTAGTGCGTCCCAGAAGCGAATACAACAGTCCAGAGGTATGGAACCAAAGTAATGCAGAAAGATAATCTAGTCCACTAGAGATTTGATGAAGAGAAAAAGAGGGCTAAGAAAGATTGCAGCCGTTGGACCGTTGAAAATGTCGTGAATATGTTGATAGAGAAAAATGTCGTTTGCCGTGACAGGTTATTTTGCGGTTTATCTATCAGCGAATCGAGTGTGCAGTCGTGCACGTGGTGGAATCTGTTATATCCTATTGTCTCAATAGAAGAATAGAGGGATCTGAAGCTATCAGGTATGCCAGCCTGGTATTGTCGACAGATGTGAGGTGTTTGCTATTGTTTTGACACAATGGCCGTCTCCTGAATAGAAAAAGAGACGCAGCACAAAATGACAAAAATATGAGAGAGAGTAAAGAAAAGGAGTTGAGAGGAAAAAGAAAAGAGGAGAAGAGAGAGAAAAGGGGGAAGAAAGGAAAAAGACAAATGAAAAGACACAAATAATAATTAAAGTCGTCGGATCTGTGCGAAAGGTTGACAATTGACTCACTAGCAATCCTTTCCACACAGACTTTGTGGGTAGGAAGAGTCCGGTTTATACAAGGGAAGAACGGAAGGTCACAAAGTAAATGAGTAGACAGCTCTAGGGCGAACATGGTCGGTTTCGATGGGCGCTAGAAGGCCTCGGCGCCAATCGCCTTGTCCGGGCCACACGCGCTCGTGGTGTAAAATGCGCCGTGCCGTCAACAAAGACTGCGGTTTCATCTTGTTTCCGGGGAGCAATCATCGACCACCCGTTTAGTTACTAGACCATCATACTCCCTACTCGGCCTTGAAAACCCTGGCCAGGTGAGAAAGACTTGCCCGGCTTCGGGTTACGAACGAGCGCCTACGGGCGCTTCGACCAGGTACGTGATGCCCAAAAAAAGATTTGGTATAGTATACAGGCAGGAATATGGGCGGGTGCAGAAAATACTCAAACATGGGCGTTCATCCAATCAACCCATGGGTAAGGCTACCCGCAGCCGACAGGTGGGCGTCGATCCATGTGGAACTTACCGAACGTTTGTCTACAGCAGGGATGGGATACAGAAAGAGGCGGCGGTCGATGCAGTCGATTGGATATGGGTGATTTAACGTCGTCTCAGGTTCACTTTACTACTGAGTAGGCCTTGTTTTCACTGGTTGAGGGTCTTTTGCCCCACTTTTAGGCTAGGGCGGCTCTATTACCCCCACATTTTGAACAATCGACGGCAGGTATCCGTCCGATTCTTGCTGGAGATGCATTACTGTCATGGCCCTGCCAAGACTTGCCCGTTGCGTGAATCTACCTACAGACTAGCGATTTGTAGCTGCGATCTTTGAACATCATAATATCGGATAAGCAGGATATAGGAGAGATGAAGCCACGACATGGTCTTTATTTATATATAACCCCTCAGCCACATATGGAATGCTCTGTATAGTGATGATAGAATTGATTTGATGATTACTCGAGTACAGAATTTGTCTTCTCCGAGGACAACATATTGAGTGGTGCTGCCGGCCAAAAACCGAGCGCCAGGAACCAAAGTCTCAGGTACTTCATTACGGTAGTCGGCTGGGTTGTTCCATGGACTGCAATTTCCATCCAATCATTTCCCACGCGATAATTCTCTCACTACTCACTAAGGGACCTCAGCTGGCATCCTCAGCTCGCACGGTCAAGCCGATATACACGTGAAGCGGGGAGGCTAGGCGCGTGCACCCGCGCGTCTAATCTTGATACCCGGACCAAGTCTTACTTACTTGCCCATACAAAGTCCAAAAAGGCCATTCTGGGTTCCAGCCCAAAAATAAAGCTGCCCAGGCCCTTGTCGTCCTTTTTCACGTGCCCCACCTTGCACAGCCCCCACCTGAAGCGTGGTAGTAAAACGTCAGCCAACCAACCAATCCATTGGCACCCCCGATCCATCGCCTTGCTCCATTTTCCTTTCTCTGACCTTCTACAGTCGAAACAATCCTAAGCCAAATCCTCCACCCCCAATCGCTGTTCCTAAAGCTACTCTCGAAAAGGCTCAACAAACCCTTTGGCCGCGCGGACTCCCCTTTTTCTTCATTTAGTTTGTTTGCAAAAATGGCTCGTGGAAACCAGCGTGACAAGGCTCGGGAAAAGAACCTCAAGGAGGCGGCCAAGAAGGTATGTTTGTTTTAGTTTGCCTTATTCGGGGTTCCATCTACTTCCACAAATTTCCGGTCGTCTTTCGCCGGACCACGCGACAGACACGTTAATGGCGGGGGCATTCCTCCGTGCCTTCGGCACTGCGAGGAGTCTTCACGATCGCTTTTTTTCTCTCTCTCTCTCTTTTTTTTTTTTTGTCAGGCGCAAATGTCTCAATAATTCGAAACTCTGTCATCTTGTCGTGGATGTGTGCTGACAAGGCTTTCCCTTCCCTGCCCATAGAAATCAGCCAACAACAAGAGCGGCAGCGAGATGGCTAGAGATAAAGAGGCAGTGGCACAGATGATGCGCGAGAAGCAAAAAGCTGGTGCGTCCGATTCTCCAACATCCCCATTCTCTGCAACCCTTGATATACAAGTTTGGATGTTGATCAACTAACATGTCTCTCCTCGTCTATAGCGGAGGCCAAAAAGGCTGCCGAGGCCGCCGCGAAGAAATAATATTACTATAACGAACCAGCGAGCCTCCGAAACCCCGACCTGTTCTTGGCCACTACTTTATGACCTGATGTATCGTTCCTATCCCTGCGGTCTCGCACACACGATACCAGTGTATAGCGTGGTCAGGCTCCGTCGCGATCCTGGGCCAGCTGCCTTGTTGCAACCCGTGACATCCACCGCGCAATTCGGTCGGCTTTAAAAGTCCTGGCGATGCTGTTGTCAAGTCGGAGTCTAAGATCCTCCCTTGGTTTATCTGTGTTTGGTGTTTAATTTAGGTGGAGTTTTGGCCCTCTTTCTCATTCTGTCACGTTCTTATATTCCTCTTTTGGAATCACGTAGCGGCCTACGATGCAATTTGACCACGATCGGCGTACTGGAGTCCAGCAATTTTCCTTGGTGGTGCCACTTGCTCTCCTCTGCTCCCCGTGTGCCTGCGTAATGGCATGGTACAAGGTGCCCTGACCAATTTGGGTTGTGTTTCGCTGTGTTCAAGGCGTTTCAGTCAGATGCGCGACGTTAGACGGAACATGAATTCCCAGCGGTAACTGCAATCATGAGCGACACCATGCGCGTTTGATTTTGGGCCGTCACAACGACTGCTTGTGGCGTTACGTTGTCAGATTAAGCGCTAGCTTAACTTTGTGACGAGACCCGAGGGCAGGAACTGGCAGGCTGTCGTACGGCACAGTCAACAACAACTCGGATTGCCGGGCCTCGGATATTGATTTATGCTGGCTCTTTCCAGCCAATCAAGATCGTATAACCTACCTGGATTTGCCAACTTTCTGCATTGGTCAGTTTGATGGCTGGAAGGGAGGTGAATACAACTATGGGGATTTCGGAAAAAAGAAATCTGCCAAGACCATAAAAAGAGCGCCCGGAGACATTTATGATCAGGGCGTTCTGGCAAAACACTGGTGATTTTTCTTTTTTTGTTCTAGGTTGTTCTCAGGGTTGAAATCTCCGGTAATCTTCGTCCTTGAAGCGCTAGCTTCGCTCGTGCCATTGCGCAACGTTTCTTGGCGGTAATTTCGGCCAGTTGGACGGCATCTACAGTCTGCCAGTGTTTTCGTGGTTGCCCAGCACCGCATGAATCACAAGCGGAAATACATATTTCTGCGGCATCTGTGTGTTTCATCAACGGAGCGTTTTCGATATCCTGTTGGGAAATTGCCTTCATGCTCTTCGATCGTGTTTAGCACTGTTGATTGATTTACCCCCTGGGTCGGGGCAACGCATATCTTTTGGTAGATTGTTGATACTGCCATGAAAGAAATAGCCGTTGAATCCGCCTCCAATCCAGATGCAAAATATTTCCTTGCGATACTTGGTCTTGGTATGAAGCCTAAATTCGCGAGGGCCTTGCTGGGTCTGGAATTTTTCATCCCTGGGGAGCAACTTTTCGATGCCAACTGGTTGCATATTCCACCGAAAGGTTCTGAGTTACCGTCCTCCTTGTGTATTCGTCTAGTTTCGTGATCTCTGTCAACATCGTATGGGACGACAAGCGCGTCGCGCCGATCCCAGGTGGCGTAGGTAAGAAGTACGGATCATACTCTTGCAGAGCAACAACCAGTTATAAGAGAAGTATTGAAATCATCATGAGACTCTTACTCAGGGTACCTTGAGTGGTGGATGAAGATTTTTTTTTTTTTTTTTTTTTTTTTTTTTTTTTTTTTTTTTTAGGACGCCAAGACTCCCAAGTACCAAAAGATGGACATGTCCGTCTCAAATAACCCCAGGATTGGCCTATGACGCTGGAATAGCCATCAAATTGGAACGTTGAAGGATCTCCAGCTGTTTCCATTTCTATAACTTGAAAAGCGAAACGGCCGCAATCATGGTCAATACTCGACTCTCAACTAGGGGAGTGTCCGCCAAAGCCTCTGACCCCTTGATTGCTTAGGTACCGTGCTGGTTAACTTATACAGACTCCAATGTCTCTGGACTCCTTACAACTTTAATCTTGAAGTGTATGTGTAGAATCCGAGCTCCCTGTGACTAGGTCATCTTGGACTTACTTTGCCCCTCGTCTAGCTGGTTACCAAACGTATGTACCACGTACGACTTTCAATACCATGGATAGAGACTGGCGCCAGCCTGTAGTGGAACAACTCCCACTCCCGCGTTTCCACGGGCCCCAAGCTTCCTTCTGATTTCCATCTACGGAAAACGGTATGCTCTGAAGCTTAGCATGTCGTCTTGATCGCTCTTTCAGGGATACCTAGACGACTGGGTGGTCATCTTGAGAAGGACGCGTAGCGGAATGGGGTACCGAGAAACTCGTGTCGTCACCTAACGTCCGAAAGAACATATAGTGGGCGAGCTTTGGCAGTTACCATAACGTAATCCTGAGCTGTGTTATGATATTGAAATGGTCAACCTCGATAGGCAACAAGGCAACTACTGGACGGCAAGCTGCCAAATCCTAGTATAACGTTTCCGAGCCCACGTCATCGTTTTTCTTTGTGTGTCGATTCGTCCGTTTTCAACACCTTGGGGGGGAAAAGCTATGGGGTATACGATCTTCTCACGTCCTTGCTTCATTGACAACCGAGATGTACAGGCTGTGGTTATGGGCAGTGTGATCAAGGTTATGGAGTCTCGTGTTTCGCCCACCTTCTTTCAACAGGCAATCCCGCTGGTGCTGCTGATCCATAAAAAAAAGGAATGGGCTCAGGCACTCCAAGACCACTCACCTCCGGCTCGCCTACTCGTCAAGCAACGGAAGAGATACAAAACTTTGCAAACCCTTCCCCTGAAACACCTAAAGCTTGAACAAACCGTGCTTTTGGTATTCCTTTCACACAGATAGGATCGACTACATGAATGGGGATGATAGGGGCTTGTTTGTATGTGGAATTTTACCAAGACAGAAAATACAGATGTTTCGCTTGTTGAATTTACCGTAGGGGTGGCCTTGATCTTGTACAGCCAGATCGGGTAGTATGCATCTGCGCGGTAGATGGAGTTGTGAAACAAGCTACTATATATGTGCAAAATAAAAATAAACAAACGCATTTAAAGCCTCAATGCATGTTAAATTCAAGTACCGACCATTTATGGCCCACTTTGCAAACTCACATTCATCCAGGGGGACATCGGCAAGTCAAACAGCAAGAATTTAATCCATGGAACCTTGCAGCCAGCGATCGAATGCTCTGGCAGTTCAAGCCATGGCATGCAAAGCCAGTCATGCCCAGCTGCCTTTTGAGATCGGCAGTGTTTCATAACGAGCGTTGTCGCTGGCGAAAACAGCTCGTTCAATGTGTGATTTTCCACGCTTTATGCAGCACCGCCAAATCATCAACTGTCATTTTTTTCTGAGTCAGGCCTGACTTTGAAACAACAGGCGGAGTATGTGTCAAACTCGGGATAAAAAAAAAATAGCAGGCTTACGACAGCTAACTATAGCTCCAGGATGATATTGGCTCATGTAATAGTTGGAGGTGGCTAATGTTTAGTTAAAAGAAGGATTTCAAGGATTACCTCGACCTTTTGGCATTTATTTAAACCTTGAAACAAAACAGAAGCTCCGTGACTCGAAAAGGGAGTCATGAACATCATGGCGTCATATATCTCCTGACTACTTCCAGATAGGCTTTACAGGCAGGCAATAAAATTGAAGTGTGGTAGATAAAAGTATATACGAAATAGTATGATGCTTTATACAAAGTGCAGCAAGTGAAACTTATATGGCCCTCGTATTGTCAAAGCCTCTCAGCCCTGCATGGACTCAACCTGGATATATACTTCCCCCTTTATAGGAGCTTATAACACAGACAGCCTTATGCAGAAGCTAGTAGCAGCGAGTGCGTATAAGTTGTACTTTGAATATTGTTTAGCTGTCTTCGAAGGACGCACGTGCTGAGGGCAACTATAAAGCATTTTTGTATTAGAGATCATATCAACGATGCTGGTCGAGACCGTAATACGTGCAAGCTAAAACCCACTTCTGGTTGCCACCGAGCAAGGGCAAAAAAGAAAAAAAAAGAAAATAAATAAACGCAACTACGAGATGAGCTAAGCCATTGTGTGATGTGTTATCTACACAGCAATCCCCGAGGAAGACACAAAATTCATGTCGAGAGTCACTACAAAAGTCGAATCTAGTCAAGAATTAGTACGAGGTCCGAGACGTTTGGAACTAGACAAGTATCACACACAATAGACACAGAATCAAAGTGTAGTGGGATAAGCATTGTATTCCTCGTTCTAACGAGGTGCACTTTTGCAACACCCAATGACTCAAAAACAAAGACCCCCCTTTCTATAGCTTTGGCCAGGTCTAAGAAGAGTGCTAAAAAATCGAGTTTGAGACAGGCTCAAACCCAATGTATGCCAACGCCACATGATGAAGCGAAGCGAAGAATAGAAAATAAACAAAATGGTGAAAGTAGATCGTCACTTTCCCAGAGTGGGTCAAATATGTACAAAAGAAAGAAATTTCAAACAAAATATGGCCGAGATAAATGTTTCACCCCATTGTCCGTTTTCCCCAGATAAAAAAAGAGGTTCCGTGTCCCTAGAGGCGTTGTTACAGCGAATGTAAAGAAGGGTATATCGTATCATAAAAGCAAAGGGGGAAAAATGAGGTTGAGAAAGGAAATATCAAGACGCCAGCTGGGCCTAAGCTGAAGAGTAGGCGAAAGCCTGTCCGAGGGAGCTAAGCGAGGTAGCGGAGTTCATCAGGCGTGCCGAAGTATATTGCGGCTGCGTGGTCACATAGAAGAACGCATAGCGCTCGACGTAGCTGTACTTGGGGTTGGTGTCGAGCTCCTTCATGACGGTAGCCAGGAACGAGTCGGCGTCGCCGTCAAGGGGCGCGAACTCGGTCAACCAGACGGGCTTGCCCTCGCAGGCCTCGTGAACAGCGTCAAGGTGCGAGAGCAGGTTCTGAGGGTCGGCGGGAGAGTACCAGTGGGCGGCACAGAAATCGAACTTGCACTGGCCGTTGCATGCCTTGATCCAAGACTTGAGCCAGTCGACGCCCTCGCCCGCATTGTTGCTGTTTGTGATGGCGGGCGATGAGATGGAGGCCTTGGAACTGTAAGGGTTCATCAGCCTGATGTGATCCTGGGCAGCCGTGGACGGGTCAGTGTCGCATTGGTCCTTGTTGTCGCACTCGTTGAACGAGAGGAGGGACTTGGCGCCCGCAGCGATGGCGGCGTCAGCATTCTTGGTCCACGTGCTGGTGTGCAGGTCCTGGGGACCCCAGAGCATGGGAGACCAGTCAATCTTAGTGACGTCAAGTCCGTCTGGTGTCTGCGCCCAGTTGTAGGCCCACGAGCACTTGGATCCACTGCCCATGAAGGGGGAAGTGAGCGATGCTTGGTTGTAAGCCAGACCGCGCTTGTTGCCGGTGGAGTTCGAGGAGCCGGAACTCGATTTGTTGTCGACGGCAGCGGCAGAGGATGACTGGGCAGAAGAGGTCGGAGCATGGGAAGATACAGGCGTGGTTGTTACTGCAGGAGTCTTGTACTCGGAAGCAACGGCCTGGACCTTGACGGGCTTTTCCGCAGGAGGGCTGGATGTAGTAGGCTTCGGGGTAGCAGTTGACGGGGGCGCAGGCGTGGTCACAGGCGTGGTTACAGGCGTAGTAACGGTCGTCAGAGTGGACGAATAAGCGAAGCTAGAGCTCAAGATGCTAGAGGTAGAGTTCGCCGTCAAGTTCGCCGTGGTGGGCGCCACATTCTTGTAGAAAGTAGGAGGAGCAGAAGTAGGCTGGTCGCCGTCGTACACAGTGACCGTCTCCCAAACAGTTTCGACGACCAAATCAGTGTGCTGGTAAACGATGTCCCTCTTGTTGTGGTAGTGTGCATGGTTGACACGGTGGGCGTTGACGACGAGGGCTGCAGCCTCGGAGGCCAGGAAGGCCGAAGCCAAGAAGAATTGCATCTTGGAAAGCATGATGGTCAAGATTTTCTCGAGTTGGAAATACCCAGCTGAGAGAAAGCCAAGTGCCGCGGGGATGTTCAAGCTCAAGAGGGAATCTTGTAGTCCTCGTATGGGGTTGTCTTTGTCCAGACGCACGGCAACGCAGATTGGATCTTGTTGATGCTTTGTTGTGGTTAATCCCGATTGGGCAAAGTAGTATTCTTTGCGCCCCAAAAGTCAAAGGAATGAATGAATTTGACGTTGACGAGAACGGAATGGGACCAATATCCGAACGCCACTGGGGTGTGCGGTCAAGAATGAATGTATTGATCGCACTAGGCGCAGATGTGCTGTAACCCGGTAAAATCTTCCAGACTTCGATATGCCAGTGAGCAGATGTTTCGAAAGAGAGGCAGTCTATCAAAGACGCAAAAAGGAGCGATGCGTAGCTTGTAGATAGAAAGAATGGAGTGGCACAAAAGACACACAATAGACCACAAGAAGCAGTTTGAGGGTGAGGAGAAGAAAGGAGAGCTAGAAAGAGCGACTAGAGTGAGAGAGAGTAGAGGTCCTTAAAACAAAGTGCATGATTGATTGCAACCTCAGCCCTTCAGCGGGCAACTCAGCCAGGTCCCGCCCTTCCATTGAGTGCCACGCCGCTGACGGGGGTCTTACAGTCACGGCGTCGGCAGGGCGGACGGGAGATGGGCGTTGGGTGTGGACTCCTCCGACACACATCAGCACTTACTACTGGTAGAATGGGGGCGCAAGGGCGGCTCGCCTGCTGCGGACTAAGGCCCACCGCTGCAGGTACGAGCCTAGTGGGCCAATAAAGACGCCGCGTTTGTGGCGGATTTAGAATCCGTGATGTGGGGCCATATGCCAGGGGTCAGATAAAAAGGCACGCACCTGAAGGAAGGTCCGGGCGCCTCTGGGTGGGGAAGATGACCACCTATTGGGAGAAAACACCCGGCTTGCCCTGTCTGTGTTCCTTGCCTTGTGTTCGGATGGAAACGCCAAGTCGATGGGGGAGGTCTTGGAAGGAGGACCCAAGATGACCCTGGATCAGCCTTTCGCTTGACCAGGTTCTACGTAGTCGGGCTCCATATTCCAAAATCCCTCGTTGGATTGATTGACTCGTCAATCACCGTTCTACGAAACTTTTTACTACACACGGTATTCACATATCAATTAAAGCCATGTAGAAATACGAGCTTTATTTCGTCTATTATATTGTAAAGTTTGAGTGAAAAGGGGCAGAAATCTGCGTGTTGATCGGGCGATTACTTTCCGAGTTGCCAGACGTTAAAGCGTCTGTTCCAAAATGTGCCACATTGTCTGAAGAAAGAGAGACATAAAATAAATTAAAAAGCCCCCAGACAAAACGTTTAAAGATAGGGGTGGGGGGTGGACTGGTTGCGCGCTGCCAAGTCGAAAGGATGCCAACCCCAATGGTCGAGACAAATCCGTAAGGTACAAACTAGGTACCTAAGCGGGGTTTGGCTTTCAGGTCACTCTGCCGTGACACGATAAGTGGTGTGCTATTGTATCTAGGTAGTAATACTTCGTAAATGGCAAGTATGCCTGACGCACTGTTACTTGAACTACTACGCTGGCAGTACGCCACAGTGGTCACCAACTCTGCTTACCCTCTTGGCTTACATACCGATTGCTGCAGGTCCCAGGGACAAAACCAACTAAAAAAAGAGTGCGACGTCGCCGGAAGAATTGCTTGGTGCGCCCCAAAACGGGGGACATCTGGTCACACACTACTGTATTACCGGTCACATCCACATACGTGTTAAAAAAAAAAAAAAAGAACACATACGTAGCTTTGGGTGGAGATAAAATAATGACCACAATCAACAGATCCAAGTAACCCAGAGAGGTAAGGGCGGAACGAAAACAAGATGCTGACGAGATATGTTGCTGCTTTGACATCCCAAAATAACTTGAATATAATATTACAGTACCGTACAGGACTTCAAATCCCTCGCTCAAAGTTGCGTGTCGTGAAGTTGGCCTAAGTGGGCTTGCCAACTTACGTGATACAGACAATAAATAAATAAAAAAAAAACCCGCTAGTCCACAGGTTTTCAAGTTTCTTTTTGAACGCGGAAGATGTCCTACGTAACTCTGCCCACCTACCCGATACATCGGCGGTCTGGCTGGACTTTGGCGCCTTTTTTTTTTTCCCCCTTTCTTTTTGAGCTCTGTTCACCCCTGCTTCTGTCCATTTGATTTCTCCAAGCTCCACATGTGTACGTCGTAGGCCATGTGGGAGTGCTATATTTCCCAACGTTGTTATTGGTCCAAAATCATGACAAGGGATTTTTGGCCACTCAGCACTTTGTTATCCGGGTCCGTTGCCCAAAGGGAGTTTGGGTCCCGGAAGTCCTCAACTCGAGTTGATTCTTTGTTTTCTCCTCACTAGTGTTTCCCCCTGTCTGCATGCGGCGAAGCGAGATTACCTTCCCGCCGCCACGGTGTTGACAAGCAACACCACCCTTGTAAGAAACCAGAATTCCTAGGAGTAAAAGCTACAGAACTCGACTGCAGAGAAAAGCGAAGGAGAGAAAAAAAGAAAATAAGAAAAAAAAAAAAAAAAAAAACGCCGTGGCAATCATGAACATTTAATCGGACCACTCGATCTGCCGTGACCTGGGTTTAGGTGCCGCTGATTACCCGTCGGCATTACTTTGTAAGTTCGCCAACGAATACGGAAGCGCCTGTGATTGGAATGGACAGGACGCTTGCTGCATGCATATTGGCGCTGACGGCGGCACAGTGGTTAAAGGCCCAAGGGCGATGAGGCCTTTTTTTTTTTTTTTCTTCCTCTTTTTTTTTTTTCCTCTTTCTCTTGCCTTTTTGCCTCGGGCTTACATCTGCGCTTTTTTATCGCGCACGCTTTGCCCGCCGCCACGCACGCTGTGTCCACAATTCCCCAGTCGCTTGCGGGGATCTAGATTGATACTGCCATGTAAATTCCTGCCTAGCTCAGAAGGGCCCAAACCTTGCTGGGTTCCCACGATTTGTAGCTTGTCTTGGCTGTTGAGCGAATTTTTAGACTTCTCTTGGCATAAACCCCACTTGGGACGGCAGATCCAGCCTCTTTTTGCCCTCAAGCCCTGTCTGGCTTTCAGTGAAGGGCTTCTGGATTGTTCTCGCCTAGCCCTAGACACTAGCTCTATCTAGATATTTTTTTTTTCTTTCTCTCCTTCTTGGGCTCATCAATGCAGATCAATCAATTGTACGCAGCGACGAGACAGTGACTATTGGAATGCAGTTCGGCAGATCAACCAGTGGTCTTGCCAAACCTCGTACAAACACCCCTCCATCAAATAATGAGGTCTAACTTTTACAGCTTCGGACAAATTTCCTACCTAGTAATTGATTGCCATCCATCATTGCTATCATTCCAGGGGCCGGCCGGAAATGAAATTTGATGCTGTGCCTTCGTCCTTCATGCATCAGCTCAGCCAATTCATCCATCCTTTATGTGACTTTTTTCTTTTTGTTTTCCTCGGCAATATGCAGGATACCACCACCATGATTATCAAATCGAACCAAGTTGTTGAATAAGGCACAACAATTTCCTATCCCGAAGCATCCGATGTCTCACACCCTCGTGAAGTACACCGGATAACTGTTCGGGTTGCCTTGGTTACCTACCTATGTAGATACCTGCCTGGGGGCGTGAATTTCTGTGACGAGCGCCTCTTCTTCATGCCTTCATTTTTATTACAGAAAATTATACAGATCGGCGAGGGCTGATTCAAGTAGTCAGTAGCCCAAGCAACTTCAACCTCAAGAATGCCGCCGAGATCACCGATATCAATCCAAATAGGTACCAGGGTACATGGCTAGCTGGCTGTTTTTGGTGCAGAACTCGACAAAATGCTGCTTGCTCACTTGTACTTTGGCCCACCCTTGCCATCAACCCTAAACCTCCAACTCCAGTGCTTCTCCGGCTCGACGATGAGGCTCCTCATCGCCTCCATGAAGGGCTGGCTGGGCCCGCGAGTCAGCAACCCCCTGTCCAGGCAGAGCCGCGCGTACTTGGTTGCCGCGACGGCGTCGCCCGCCCCGTTGCTCTCGAGCGCCGCGCGGTAGTACGCCTCGTGGATGCGGTTATCCAGGCCCTCGAGCCGGAACAGCGTGATCAGCAGCTCCGCCTTGGTCGGGTACGCCGCCCGAGCCGCCTCAGGTCGCGCCGAGTAGTCGTCCAGCTCGCCCCAGAGCGACTTGATCTGCTCCACGCGTGCGTCCGACTCGGCTCCGAGATGCGCCTCGGAAGTACAGCGCTGGCAGCTGCAGCTGAAACCCCAGTCTTTACGTAGGCGGCTTTGGCGTGCTGCGCGGGTTTGCACGGGGCTTGTTTGGTTTGGTTGTGATATCTCATCAGCAAACGCTCCCAGAGCGTAGATGAAACAGACATCTTCTACGTGATAGGATCTTTGTCGGATGGGCAGTAGGTACTTACTCGATATAAGATACGGTTAGTTCCTCGCCCGGCATGATATCACGTATGGCATAGATGCGCTGCGACATAGTCCCGGGATCAAAATAAGCGGCGCAGTTGGGGCTGCATTCATGGTTCATGCGGGAAACTACCGTGAATGAAACCATACTACATTAGCAAACCCCCTCAAGAACCGACCCGGCCGTTTCACTTTTTGATCTCCTTGTCGAGAAAACACCTACCTTCCACAAACGTCGAGTGAAATTCGACGCCATGACGAATCGAGGTGCGGTACGCATTTGTCGAATAAATCTTGTGCACCTTGTCCATGTGGTCGCTAGCGGCATCGTGCGTCGACAGGTCTAGGAACTGCGCGAGGTGGTGGCCAGGAAGCCCACCCACGGCCGGCACAAGCAGTCGAGCCAAGTCGTGGGGCGCCAGACCCGTCAGCGCGCGGCCGTCCACCATGACGGCCGGCGTGCGGGCCGTGACGAGGTGGCCGACCCGGATGGGCTGCGTGGCGCGAAGGCCCATGCCCTTGCCCGGCACGGGGACCTCTGCGTAGGGGCGCGACTCGGCGGGGACCCACGAGTCGTGCGCGGGCGATCCGTAGACTGGTGCGTCCGAGGCGAACAGCGCCGCCAGCTCGTCCAGCATCGTCCGCGTCGTGATCAGAGAGGTGCCCTCGCCCGAGTTGAAGGACGGCTTCGTAAAGGCGCAGAACTCGTCGCGGCCCAGCCGGCGGCAAACACCCGTGGACTTCCATCCAGGCAGTGCCGCAGAGTCGACATCGTCTGCATCATATTTGGTGCCGCTTTGATTGTGCCTGATGTTTGTGTATCTCGATGTTCCCACTTGGCAAACCTGATCATTTTCTCGCTCAAAGATGGCAGGGGGGTGTATGGCTGAACAAGAAACCGGTTCAGTGGCACTCCTGGCACCTGCTCCTGTTAAGCAGAGCGCCACAAAAATTATGGATGCGGTATTAGTTGAACGCATCATCCTGGACCTGATACACAGATAAATAAATATAAGCACTACTCGATATCGAGATTTAATAATGGATGGCACTTTGATGCTAAAAATTAAACCAGGAACACCTACAAAACGGACCCGGTCTTGATGCCAGGGGTCAGGGGGCTGGTTACTCGTGCTTGAGTGCTTGACGTTTCATATTCGTCACGCTTCTGATTATGTAAGTAACCTTTTTATAACATTGCACACATGATCAGCTCAGGCTTCAGTGTGTGTACCACCAAAATATAGTCCATGACTGTCAAAATAATCGTGTCCTTAGTTTGTGACACAGCTTTGCAAGGATTGGGCCAGTGTTTTAAAATGCTAGTATTATCTCGCAACAAGGTACCTACAAGGAACTGTCTTGATACCATCGCTCCAACCCATCTCATTTGTCCAAGAAAAAGAAAAGAAAAAGACCAAAGAAACACTCTCAAGCCTGCGCTTGCGCTCCGGCTGACCTCCATATATGATGGGTTCCCCGTCTGAGATGACAACAAAAGAACAGAAACAAAGAAGAAATCTCCGACCCCAAGTCGGATCTATATACACTGACCCTTCAACCTCCAGTATCTTTCCCGAAATAGGAGAGATAACACAGATACAAAGTAAAATGAAGTTGAAGAACCCAAGAGTGCCCAACCCTTATATGTTTTGGGGGGACAGTATATCATCTGATGACAACAACAGCGCAAAATGTCATCTCCAAGCCACATCATTATAAAACATTTATGTTTGCCTCCGCCAAAGCCACCGACCCCTTTTGTCCTTTCCTCGTCTATGAACATGAACAATTCCGCATTTATATAACTTCAAAACGAATATCTCTGGGTTGTTGTTGCTGACCCATACCGACCGCTCCTGCGCCGGCTGCCGCCATTCCGCCGGGAGGAAATAGACTGTTGATCACCGAAATCGCAACAGGGACTCTGCTGTAGAGGGTAGCGCACAAGACAACGATGAGGACCGGGATCTAGAACGAAGGCGATATTGTTAGCAGTATGCTCACGCGTCATCACTGATTAGCTTGGATGGAGAACGCCATTCGACTTACCCAGATCATGAAAAGATTCCGGTCCGATCTCAATCCCTTCCTCTTTTCCGCGTGAGCTCGCCTGAGGTTATCTTGCTGCTCCTTGGTGATTGTATTCTTCCGCCCAATCTGCAACAAGGCCGGCAGCTGCTGAGGCTGTTGCTCTTCATCAGAGTCGACTACAGATGTGCTTGGCCCTGCGGTGACGGAATCTTCATCGTACATGATCGCGCATTTCATGTCCGCCTCGGCTTCAGCTGCCGCTCGCGCTGCCGATTCTTGCTTCGTATCCATATCCTTGTTGTTCTTCTGCGGGAAGATGTCGTCATATGCTGGCGGTGGTGCCGAAGACTGGTTGACCAATCCAGAAAAGTCCCACCACTTGCCGTCCAAGTCCCGCCTCTGCTCTGGCCTTGGCTCATTTCTATCACTGCCGCCGATGTTTGGAACCAGGGAAGAGATGCGCTGGAAAACAGGAGCCGAGTTCAGGTAGCCCTGATATTCTGACAATGGTGGCATTCCTGGGAAGTTTATCGGCCCCATCTGTGAGAAGTAGTTGGGGAATTGTGGTAGTGTCGGCAACCTCATAGCCATAGCCTGCTGCAAGTGTTGGAACTGGTCTCTGCATTGTTCCCTGAAGGCCGTTACCGCTGCCGATGGCGATGCCAAGCCGGGAGGTGTCACGCCATCGACTCCATCTAGAGGTTGCGCAATGTTTCCTTCGTGTGCAGTAGCCGTACTCGCACGCCTCATGTTCAGCCAGGCGTTGCCACCAGAATCAGAGGCAGCCATGTCGGAGTCGTCTTCTGAAGTTGCATTCTCCGAGTACTCGGGGCTCTCGCCCGACGATGTAGAGTCCTCCGAGGTGTACTCCTTGGCAGTGGGCTGGGCAGAAGCCGGCTCCCACAGCGACCGCAGAGATGTCGCACTGCTAACCCTGCTATGCATCGATCCGCCGCTGTGTGATCGCCTGTGCCTTTCCAAGCGGCGAATAGCCTTTAGTATGTCACGGGACTGGGACATATCAGCCGCAGTTAATCCAGACAGTGTGCGCATGGTCGGATCCGCCCCTTTAGCAATCAATCTTCTCACTATCTCGACATGGTTGTTGAGAGATGCAATATGCAGCGGCGTATACCCTCCCTTGTCTCGGGCGTCGGGATTCGCCCCGCGAGCAAGGAGGGCCGCGACAAAGCGATGAAGACCGAGGGAGCAAGCAAGATGAAGCATTGTCTGTCCTGTGCGCCTCTGCAGGTTGAGTCGTGCCTTGTGGGTGCTGTCGTCCAGATCTATCAAGTCGAGGACCTTCAGAAGCTGAGACTCAGTGGTGGCACCGTTGAAGGAGAAGCCATTGTAGTTGCCACCAACGGGACCCTGCCCGCCGTTACCGTTCGAGTTACCCCAGCTTGAGCTGTCACCATTTCCTCCACCAATGATCCTTCTAGCCACATCCCTCACATCCTCGATCTTGCCCGTCATCTTGTGACCCAGGACGGACAAAGCTGTCCGCATCAGCTGCTGCTCGTCATCGTCCACATACTTAAAGATGGGCTGATGTTTGGTTGCAGATGTGAATTGCTGGGGTGCAGTTTGTCCATTCTGCTTGAACGTTACCAGAACGGCACCAGAGACAGGAGATGGTGGTAGCAAGCACACAAGTGAGCTCTCGCCCCAAAATGTCGTCGTTGTCGCCTTCTGATCGCCGAACATAACCTCCAATCCCTGATAGAAGCCACCGCCGAGTATGGTCACCTCGATACCTCCTGATTTTGGACCCTCATTAGGGATGATCTTGTGAATCACGGACAGTTGCGTTCGGGGTTGTGCCATGTTCATGGGGAGATTGTAGATGCCGTTTGCCAGGGCTCGTTCCAAGTGGGACTGTGACTGTTGTTGATGAGCTGCGCTAGCATTTGAGTTGTTCCTTAGGCTGTTCGGACTGGGGGCACGGCTGGGATGCGCAGACCCAGGGGCAGAATAAAGCTGAGCCATGGAGAGATTGTCCAAGCCAGCAGCCCCATTGCCGGTTGCAAACAGAACTTGGTCGTTGCCGTTGGGCGTGGGAGGGCCCCCGTTGAAAGGTTGAGCAATGTTACCGCCATTGGGAGTGCCACCGTTCCCAAACATGGACTCAGCAGAGATTGAGAATGAGCTCAGGTTAGGGGTAAATGGTGATGTAGCTGAAGGCATTGCTGAGTTCATCTGGCCGTTACCCGTCTGTTTACATGCGCCAGGCGACTGCGAGGTTTCGATCCTAGTCATGGCTAGTCCTGAAGGGACCTTTGTCATGCCTCCGCTCGACTTGCGCTTCTTGGCACTCGGGCCGGAACTACCATTTGGCGACACGGGCCTTGACAGATTTCGAGGTGTTTGAACTATGTGCTGAGGTTGTTGAGGAGTGGGTAATCCCGAAGGGAATGTGACCGACTTGGAAGCTGGTACCTCAGAGTGTGAATGCGAAGACCCAGGCACTGACGCACCGGGACTCGGAGCGGCAGCGTCATGAGTGACCGGATTACCAGTTCCGTGTATTAGTGACGGGTCCGAGCCGGTAGCCTGTGCAGATTGCGAGTTGGTGGCTTGCGCAGTATGCGGGGTCTTGTGATCATCTGTTATCATAATGGACTCGGAGAGTTGTTGAGCGATGAGCTTGTCCATATGATCCTTAATGGTAAAAATCACGCGGAACCCGCCCTTTTCCTGGTGATGCCTGCAGTAGCATGCTATCCGCATCGGTGCGTCAATAACTCCGCTAGTCAGGTAATGCCCTGATTGCGCTGCCTTGGGCCCAGGAGCGTTTGGGTCCTGCCATTCCTTGATCTCGTGTGTGTTGAAGACAACAACACGGCGGTGCTCATCACGAGTCCAGTTCTCCTCTTCTTCTGGTTTCTTTGCCTTCTTCCGAGCGGCCCGTTTCCTTTCTCGTGTGATGCAACCGGGGCATATGTGAACCTCGCCGCCGTCTTGAGGTTTTAATTCCTCCTTCTCGGCCTCGGTATTGCCATCTCCGGGCTTTGAAGTTGATGATGCGGCAGCCGCGCGGGCCAGAGCACGCTTGCGGACCTCGGGGTTTTGCATCGCGCTCGTACAAACCAGCATCACCGTGAGTTCCAGCATATCCGGGGACCTCTCTGGCCAAGGCTTCGCAATGAGCTTTGGCTTCGAGATGGTGTGTCTGGGCAAGTGCAGGCGCTTAATACCCGGGGGCAACGGCGAGATGGTCAACTTTACAGGGATCTGCGTTTCCACACGTGACTTGAGGGGTGTCTGGTTGATGGTTAAGCGGCAGGGCGGGCCAGAGCCAAATAGAGGTTGCTGGTACATCGGAAATGGCGGCTGTCCTGGCACACTGGGTGGTATTTGCTGATTTGGAAATACCGCCGGCATGTTCCCGTTGTTTTGGTTCGGCGCATTCTGAAGTCCATGTGTGAAGGAAAATCCAGCGAAAAGGGCTGCCTCGCCGGGGATCCCCATTCCAGCGGCGCTAATGAAATCGATGCCAGCAGGGGAGGGCGAGTTGTTCAGCATCGCAGAAGGCGATGAATCCTGGCTGAAGACCATGTTGGAAGTGGGCGAAACCTCTCTAGACTTTGTTTTGAGATCACACATTGACTGGGTAAGCGAGTACTGCTGAGAGGGGGGGCAAAGATAAGGAGGTTAGCGGGGAACTGCGGCACGGCGCCATCGCAAACCTTCTCCAAACTTACCGACATGGCCTTGTTATGTCCTCGACCGTTCACCTTGGAAACCTCGGAAGATTTGGAGTATTTGGGAGGGCCGTTGGCATGTCCGTTCGGGGACCTGGGAGAGGTCATCTGCTCTGAGGCTCCGCTAGCGAATGGACTCGGTGTACTGGCTGGGCTCTGGAACTCGAAACTGGATTGAGCAATAGAAGGGTCGAGACCGAAAGGGTTCTCAATTGATAATGGGTTAATCGTCCCATCTGTGGCTATGCTGTTGTCATCCTCTGTGTGCAAGAAGTCTTCGACTTTCCAATCGCCCGTAAATTCCAATCCATCCATCATCACGTCACCGGCCGCGAAGCCGGGTTTTGCAGAAGCCATGCCTCCGGTCTGCTTTGAAGAAGAGGATTCTGAGGATGAGTCCGGGAACGAGGGGCTTGGTGATTCGGGAGAGCTCGCCGGGTTTGATATGGGAGGCGGGTTGGGCGCAGGTGTTAAAACGGCTTTTGAGTCGGCTGCTCTTGAAGCCTCATAGGCGTGTAGGCTATCGGGGTCGTCGCTGTTGATGAATTCAAGATAGGAAAGAGGCCCTTCGTCGGAGTCGACCAAGTCGAATTCGGGCGAGAAATCTGCGTGGGCAGACATCCCGACCTGTCTTGATGATGGCCGGGACGTCGGTGATGACAGAGGAACGGCCTTCGGTCACCAACACGCACACAACGGTGCTTGTCGCTAGCAATACCGTGTATATATTCCGGGAATCCTTTTTCCCACCTGCTCCTGCTCGACGCCGAGAAGCGTTCTGAGTGGTTCGGCGCCGAATGCGAGTGAAGATACAATATTTGTTGTGGTCAAAATTAAGCCAGTAGCGTTTTTGTGGCTAATCGTCCGCGGTCGATCTGGTGCCGCGTGTCGGCTGCAGCTGAGCATACAAATTCCAAGTCTCGAAGTAGGCGAGGCGCCGGCCGTTTTTTGGTGGGTTTGTTTCTCTTCTTCGCTCGTTTGAATCAAGCCAATTAGGCCAGGAGAGATTTGATATCGGGTTTCTTGAATTCAGTGAAGAACGGGATGGACCCGGGGCTTGATACGGCGGCCACGAAGGGAAAATTGCGATACGCGGCAGGCGGGCCACACTGACGACGGGGGGTTGGTGTGTCAGACGGATTTGTTGAGTTGGAGCGATTCTGAGTTTAGTTTCGGCTGGTGTTAATGTCTTGGACGCCAAAGGCTCGCCGGTACAGGTGCTGCTTGCTGCATTTGTCGAAGGGGGGAGAAGCAGGCACAGGATGATAAACTCGAAAGAAAAAATGACCCTTGGGACCGTGTCGGATTCTTTCAAGGGCCCAGTGTGATTGTATGGAATCGTGACCTTTTGGGTCCGACAGCCCGTTTTGCAGGAATCAAAGTAAAGGTCGACCTTGTTGATCGAGTCGTGGGACTGGCGAAAAAGAATGGGGGTGAGCAGCCGGGGTGGAGGCGGTGACTGGGCCCTGATGGATGTGCGGCGGCCAGTAACAAGCGCCGATAGGCAGCCGGAAGTGGAGAGGGACGAATTTTGGCCCTGCAATCCCGCTTGTCCGCCAAGTCTGTGTTCTTCCAATTTGCCAGCCAGCGACCTAACCTGCCAGACCTTAAAAACGAAAAAGTAACACAACCAGACGTGAAGGGCAGGGGTGGCGAGGGTAGGGGTTACCCGGCAAAATCGGGGTCCTTCGGATTGCACAGACTGGGAGCTTGCGTGCTCATTTTGTGGCTGTTGTACCTATTTTAATACATGTCTACGTACTGGTACCTCTTACGTCCACATATTTCTGGGTCTTTGTCTGTACCGTACCGTACTGTGCTGTACTGCAGGTACTGTACAGGTATGGTGCCTGGCGTCCGGGACGAGATGGGGCAACTTGGGCAGAGAGAGACCCTGCTAGCATTGAAAGAGGCGCATAGAAACGGCATGCTTTCGCCTCCGAGCATCACTTTAAAAAGCCACACACACACACACACAAATTCAAAGAAAAAAAAAGAAGAAAAAAAACATCATCAGCACTATACGGAGTAGTACGGAGTATGACGGAATCTAATGAATGCAAGGCCAGCACCAAACAGTCGGGAGTAAGGACTTGTTTTTAGTTATAGGTACGGGCAGTAAGGCAGACAGGGTGGTGCTAGGTAGATGGGCTACCCACCAGCTAACAACTACCGAGTGCCTTTGGCACGTACGGAGTACGGAGTGGTAGGGCAATTTGGATAAGGAACATTAGATAATAGGAAGCTACTTAATTACAAGGTAGGTTAAAGTGTAAACAAATCGACGTCAAATGGCTTTAGCTTTTGTTTGTTTGTGCCACACGGTGCTGTAATGCTGTCAATCCAGACCGACCTGCAGAATTGAACAGTTACCGCTAGTATAAATAAGGTAAGTAAACAGTCGCTCACGGTCCCGAACCCGGACGAGATCTTGACCGCGACTTTGCTATATACGACGCCTACTCGTCAAATAAAGCGACCTCCGCAACGCCCGTCGACTCACGAGAGTCTTAGGCTGTTTTTTTTTCTTCTTCTCATGGGGCTTTTGTTGCTTCTTCGTTCCCGTTTTGTTTTCTGTTCTACCTAACACTTAACCTAAGCTCAGCTATCTTACGTTTGGAGGGGTTAGACGTTTCGCTAAATTCATGGCCCATGCTCTTCAATCTCCAGTCAGCAGGCGTTGTTGAACTCTAAAAGGCGGCCCAGGACGAACCGTTTGAGCATCAATCCTGGCTGGTGACTGACAGACTCATTTACGCCTAGCTGCAACTAAAAAAAAAAAAAAACTGCCAACGGGTACTCACGGACCCTCTTTTGAATACTGTACATCAACTGACATTAATATTTGCAACATCATTGCTTTTTTTCTCTTGGTGGCATTTGACAACATGCTAATTGTTAAGACAAGTGTCACCTGCCCATCGATCCATCTTGGTTTGTTTCTGTCGTATCGGCAACTGCCCCCGGGTCCGTATCATGTATTGCTTTTGTACAAGGCGAATATTCTACAACGTAGATTGCTCTATCATAGTGCGGCTCGCATGAATTGCGAGAGTCGCTAGGAGCTTTACATCCTTGGAGGTTTTTTTTTTTTTTCTCTTCAAACTCAGTGCCACCTAGAACCATTCCAGGTTAGTTACAGGACACAAATATCCTCACCCAAAAGAAAAGCCGCCGTACCTTGCGTAACCTGTCTCTCGATTGCGTCTACTGCACGAGGGCCACTGGCTATGTAATTAACCCTAAACTCGTTGTGCATTCGGTGTCCAACCCCCAAATACTCCGGACAAGTATGTTGTCGAACGGATCGGCCTTTGTTACCTCTTGGCGACCTCGAGCGCACATAACCAACCCTGTTAACCTAGCGACCGCTGACGAAACACGCAAAACGCCTCAGACCGTCATTTAGAATCCTTCTCACTGTGGAGAAGCCTTTTTACTTCTTCACGTTTCTTTTTGGGTTTTCTCTTTCTTTTCTTTCTTTTGCTTTGTTCTTCTTGGAGAGAAAGAGAGAGAGAGAGATAACAAAAACAACCCCTCCTTGAAGCAGACTTTGCGGATGGAACAAGATCGATTTGATAACAATACTGTGGCTGGCGAGCCAATCGGTTTTCAGAACCTGCAGCTAGCCCAGACTTTCGAACACGCAACCATCCACCCGGCAGTCGCCGCATTGCGGATGAAAGAGTTCCAATCATTAGATGCTTCCAGCCGTGGTGTATGTAGCTTTGAATCTTATCCGATTTGAGCCTCCCACCCGTCACCCGCAGTCGATCCGATTTATCGAGGGAGACAGTGTGTGTGTGTGTGTGTGTGTGTGCCTGTGAAAAGAAAATTATCCAAATAAATTAAGTTGAAAGGAAAAAAAAAAGGCTCTGCTTCTCACAAATCGGCTTGAAACTTGCCGCCTACCTTGCACATCTCTAATTTCTATCCTTGGCTGAGCTTCCCCACGTCTCTAGGGAAGGACGTGTCTGCGCTGTAAGCGTAACGTAGCACATTGCCAGGGAGAATTGGTCTAGCCTAGAATAGTTCCACTTTGAATCTGCATCATATCCTTCATATGGAGGCGAGCGGTGAGTCGAATTATGTGTGTACAGCATGCACCTTGAGTGCTTTTTACCTTGCTACGTTTCATTTTTAGTTATTTTCTCCTCTGGGTTATTTGTATTTTCTCGCCTGTAGTATGGTTGGACAAAACACCGTCGGTAGGTATGTGGAGATATTGGATGGTCTTACCCGTTGCGTTATCTTGGAGAACTTGACGCAATGGTTCAAGAATGCATATATATTTTTTATTTTTATTTTTTACTTTCGATGTATCGATTTTGTCAAACATTGGTCTGTACATAGTTTCTGCCCTTCCCGGCATAGATATTCCGGAGCGTTCCACTCGGCCGATGCAGCTGTAGACAACATCCGATGTTGCCACCCACACATTGGGAGATAAGAACCTAATGTGAAAACCCATCACATCTTTCAGGATATTTGACCGATAATTTTATCAACTGCCACCAGCACAGGTTTCTTTCTCACTCTCCTAGATTCTTCATTTCCAAAAATAAAGAAAAAAAAAATCTATGCATTGAAAGCTCCTACCTCCAGAGTCTACGCCGATGGACGTCGGCCACTCTCCTCAAATGAGATGCCAGGGCCCGAGGGTCCGGGCCTCGACACACCCCCGTATGATGGCGGCCCGGTGGTCGGGGGCGCCGTGATGGGCAACCCCTGAGCAGGATTGAGGATTGCTACCGTGGACGAGCGGCTCAGTGCCTGACCCCACGTGGTCCCCAAGAATTGATGCGGGAAACGGAAAAAGATCTTGCCGAAGGGGATGCTCAGTCCGTGAACGACCTAAACTCACTCCTGGGTCAGAAGGCTGAAATTGCAAATTGAGAAGGGATGTGATAGCATCGATACGTCATAATCCCCCAAAGACACGCTTGTTGGCCATGCGGAACAATAACACGTTTACGTGGGGCCTCACAGCCGCTTGGCAAACGCCAAGGCGTTTATATGAGGGGGGCAGTGTAGTATAGATACCGGGATCAAGAAAGCAACGCCGAATATGGCAACTTACAATGCTGCAAACCGCGATGAACCAAACCACGACCCGCAGCATCTCAGTCAAGCCCTTGATACTGCTGTCGTCTCCAAGCCCCATTTCACCGAGCGCCGCGACAAACTCGAGCGCCACCTGCAGATAGAATATGGCGGAGACGCCAATGGGTCCAAAGAAGCCCACGAAAAGCGCCTGCCTCAAGCCGCTGTTGTTGTTACCATTGTGATCTCCGCTGATCTGCGGAATGAACCGGTGTGCGGCGAGCACGAACGGCAACCTGCGTAGGGCCAGGACCAGGATCCCAAGCAAGACAAGGCGCCAGATGGGAACCACATCGTTGTGCAGAAAGCTGTTCCAGGGGCATATGGCACCATACCACATGAATATTGTAACGTTCACTGGTGGCGTGTACTTTGGTTAGCTCACATGTCCCGCTGAAGATAACAAAAAGAAAAAAAAAAAAAGGACTCGAAAAATCGGGACGTCGGGCAAGCGTACACAGCATATCCACCGTCGGCTCCAACATGTCGTCCAACGTCTCCAACCGGAACCAGTCATCCCAGGTAAACACATTTCCCGCAACAAAACACGCGAGAACGTCATCGCTGCCGAGCATACCGCCTGTGCCGACGATGAAAAGTGCCATGGCGATGGAGGAGACGAGGAAGCTCTCGCGGTCCACAAACTTGCGCCGATCTGCCCAGTGCAGCAGTTCCTTGGCCACCCAGCCAGCCACGGCGCCATAGACTGCACCGAGGATGACGACGTAGCCCCAGGTCTCGCCGAACCACATACCCATCGCCGTCGACGCACCGCCCTGGACTGGGGATTGATTATTTCCGCCACCGGCGGCTACGTACTTGAGCAGGAAGAGCGGAAGGAACAAGAAGGGATACCCGAGCCCATCGTTGGCACCGGACTCGGCAATGATCAGTCGCTGCAGCTCCTGTGGGACATTATCATCTGCGAAGCGGCCCTTGACTATCACGCCCGACAGCACCGGGTCGGTGGGCGTAACGCATGCCCCGATTGCCAAGGCCCACAACACGCCGGTTCCGTCTACTGTGCTCCCTCTAAAAGGCACAACGACGAGCCCCCAGACCAGCAGGCTTGTCATGAGCCACATCCCCGCCATGACGGGTCCTACTAGGATGGTCAGGGGTCGCCACTGCCGCCGTAGGTACCGACTGGGGAGATGTACACCCGCCATCACAAGCTGCACACCCAGCACCAAGCGGCTGAACCCCAGCGTTACTTCATCCAGAGTAACCTCTGAACCGCCTACATATTCGAGTGGCCGGATGAGATTTGCTGCCAGTGGGGATAAAGCTACCCCAACCAAGAGTGAGATGACTGTGGTGATCGAACCGTGGCTAGTTAATATGAATCTGAGCAATCTACCAAAGCCTGAGCATGAAAAAAAAAACAGGGGCAATTAGGGCGACATACGAGGGTCTGAGAGATACAATCTGTCCTTGGATACGTACGATACCAGCCCAAACAGAGTTATCCATGCACCCAGGACGGTGAGGACAATGTTGAAGTTGGTAATTGCTAAGGTCGGCATTTTAATGTCACTTTCTCAGGTTACCCCAGAGTCGTCTTTGTTCTTCCGGTGGATGAGGCCACCTGATAGAGGATGGGTAGCAGTATCGTTTCCTGTTAGCAAATCATGAGGAAAATTAGGTGTGGTGGGCGTTGAAACTGCCGATGCCACCCTGTTGGATTCTGCGAGCTCTCGAAAAGGGTCGAGAGCGAAGATCTATCTGGCTTTTGAGAATGGTCCGGCGTTAGGTTGACAGAAACTCGGCAGAATTGTCAATCAAGAGCCAACGAATTGAAAGGTTCGAATAATGAGAAAGGAACCTTTAATTGTTGTTCGCGGGTGAGGACAAATAAATGACGAAAGAGAGTCAAAGCTGAACGGGATGATATAGTTAAGGGGAAGAGATGACAAAAATATTTTGCTTAAATATCTAACGTTCGGGTGAAGAAATATCGGCAAGGATATTCGATGTATTTTGTTTTGGGTCCCCGCGCTTGCCACTCCCGTGAAATTAGCACTTCCGTCGGCCTACATACAGCACCCCGGAAAGGATGCCACAAACCAATTGTTTCTGGTCCTTATCTCTCTGTTCGGGACAAGTTTTGAGATGCAAGACTAGGTACCCTAGCTTGCATACCGAGGTACATTAGTCTGATCAACTGACTTGTCGTTACCCCGCCGCACTCGCCTTTACCACGTACACTATCTACCTACCTTACATATGTACCCACACACTAGCCTGTTGAATTTTGAGGCGGTGCTGGATATTTGTGCAGTTGAGTAAAGGTTGTTTCGCGGTGTGCGTGTGTGCGTGTGTGTGTGTTTTCCCCCTTCGCTACTTACAAATAAATCCAAATCGGCCGAGTCGTGTCTTAGTTTGAACCTCCACAAAAACTACGAGTGGCAAAAACACCACGGGGTTTTCTATACTGTTCATGGGCTTTGAAACCTTCGCCTAATTACATCGTATAGGTATGCAGTAATACATAGTCGTGTTTACTGGCTAGGGTTTGATGTTTACCACTGCATCCCTCCCTCAACTGTATACCTACTTCTCAGGCCAGATAGGTGGTGATATATCGGCAAGCCAGGCTATTACTCCTGGTGCATTTTTACCAGACAACAGTCTTCCAGATCACCAAAACCAGCCTTGGTCAAAACGCCGCAATGATAAGTGACCACTCAATGTGAAATTCATAGGGTATATCTCGGCTAAAAAAACACACAAAGGTACACGCAAGTATATAATGAAACAACAAGTGCCAAAACAAAACAAATTGTCAAAGTCAGGGTGGCAAACCTCGCCCTTGCGCCATCCTTGAACAGAGTCATAGACAAGAGACATACCGCTAGAAACAAGTCGGCAGTGCATGCCAAGACAAATTACTCGGGATGGTGAGAAAAGCCCAACGATCCGTGTGCTGCAGGCCCCCCAATCACCAACCAAAGGCAACAGAAACCTTCCATGTCATTTCAAATCCTCAGCTTGATTGTGCAAGTCTAGCCATCTTGGCCCCTTCGACTGCCAGCAGGTCAGCCTGCACATTGCCCTCAGTGGCTGCATGTCCCTTCACCCAAACAAACTCGGTCTTGACACCACGCTTCTCTCTCTGCTCTATGAGTCGCCTGATTGGTTGGATCAGGTCCTTGTTCATAACCTCCTTGCCAGCGCTCGTGGTCCAGTTCGAGGTCTGCCACTTCTTGTACCAGTCGCAGACGCAGCTGATGCTGTATTTTGAATCGGAAAATATTCGGACGCCCTCGTTCGCCCCAAGGGATTGGAGGGCACGCAGTATTGCCGTAAGTTCAGCACGTTGGTTTGTTTGGGGCCCATTATGAAGCTGTTCCGAGAGGTTTCTGTATTTTATATGCCTAGTTAGCGAGCCGCCTGTAGATAGAGAGCCAAAATAGTAGGACGTCTCCTCCACACACCTGGGATCTCCCACACCAAAGAACACCCCAATTCCAGCCGCCGAGTTCTTTTTGCCGTTCCCCATACTGCTGCCGTCTGTGTAGACTTCGGTCATACCATCGGGTGCTGTCTTGGCCTTCTTGGCAGGCGGCTCGTCAAAATCGTCCAGGTCGACTTCGCTGCTGTCCTCCTCTGCGCCTTCATCTCCGTCCTCGTCTTCTTCATCTTCCTCGTCTTCCTCTGCTTCCGACACCGGAGCAGTTGACTTTTGTGTCCTGGGTCCAAACACACGCATAAACTCTTCCGCCTCGGCCCTCGTCGAGAACTTTTTGTACTTGGGCCCCTTTACCCCCGTGTATGCCCTCTGCGCCTCGTTCCAGTCCGTGTATACGCCAGGACGGTTGCCGATCGCGACGGCATAGTACTTTTCCGACTTGTCCGAGTTG
Organism: Pyricularia grisea; assembly: GCF_004355905.1. Lineage (NCBI taxonomy): Eukaryota > Fungi > Ascomycota > Sordariomycetes > Magnaporthales > Pyriculariaceae > Pyricularia > Pyricularia grisea. The sequence goes on from NW_022156716.1 coordinate 893,653, forward strand.
CCGCCTGGATTCTGGCCCGCTACAAATGCCTCTGCCTCAGCGAGGGTGAGGAAGCTTTTATCTATGAGCAGAGGGGTTATGTCAAGGTCAGAAAACTGGAAAACACTGGAAGAGGGGCCCGCAGGAACCCCAGCCTTGGAGCACCTACAGGAAGCCCCAGGATATCCCGATATCATCCTTTGACAGTCCGGCCAGTGAAGATATACACCTGGACTGTAACCCACCCGTACTGCATAGTATTTGGGCGCTTTCTTGTCCAGCTTCCGCTTCTTATTTTGGTCCATTTTGGGGGGCATTATGGCGGTTGTGTCAAAGTTTGGGTATGAGAGTACAATCGAGAGAGCGGGCGGGACGGGAAAATCAGCCAGGTCTTGTTGACGGATCGTCAAGTAATCGGATGCCGGTGCTTCGTCGCGAAAATTGTTGCTGCCGATCGGTTCAATATAGCGTCGACGGTCCCTATACGCCAAGTCGTTCCCTTGGACCAGAGTTCTGATGGATGCGGAGTGACGTCCCACGCCGCAAACAGGCGCGCATATACTGGCAGCAGATTGCAGGGCTGTGAGGGTTCGAGGTGTAACTAGAGGATATCGTGGCCGTAGAGCCAGCGTTGTTTGCAGTCAAAGGAATCCCATTGTTCCCGCACTCTGGTGGAAATCCGGCGCAACAAGGAACTCAGGGTCCTTCGTCTCAGTTAGAAGTCTTGATCGCCTACTGCCAGCGTCACAAATGTCGCGATTATTCAAATGAACAAAATAGCACGGTCTAGTAAAGACGGGTTGCGCAAACTAGATGATTCAATGGAGGGGCAAACGCGTGGTTGCACCGTCGGCGATAGAAGAGGAGAAAGCATGCAATGTAGGCCGGGCAAGCAGATCGTTTGGTTGCGACCTTTGAGCTCCACCCCGGCCCAGCCCGTGCTGAGGGGAAACCGAGAAAAAAAAAAAAAGCGATCTTGACCATCAGATTCTTGTCGAGGCTGACTCAGCACCCCCTTAAGAATTAGTCTACATGAACCGCAAGGTCTGCATATTTTGATACCGAAGGGGATACCCAGTGCGAGCCTGTTTTATAGCATTGATGTCTTGCGACCATCCATAAACGCATATACAATTCTGGAGACACTTAGATCAACGTGAGGTATGCAAGAGGAAGTAAGTAGGTAGGTAAGGTCATTGGTTCGCATAATCTCATTTGCAATAACTGGGTATCTAATAAATGCTGTAATGTTAACCCCGATGCCGCCTGACTCCGTAAAAATTCGATGCCATATCATTACCGTGATCTGCATCGGTATGTTTATCCGATGCTACAGTCCCTTTTTTTGTCTTTTGCTAGATTTGAGAAAGAATAGAATAAGAAAAGACTTGAAAGAGAAGAGATAAAAAAGAGATAAAAAAAAAAGATAAGAAACAAACTCAAAAGAGGACTACCTAAACCCTCTCTACCAGTGTCCTCCAAACGAAGAGAGTAAAAAGAGCTGGAACCAAGTAGAATATAGTTGCGCAACCACCCAGTGAGAGCGAGTTTGATCGGTTGTAGTAGACCAGCAGTGAAACCAATAATATACTCAAGCGTGGATTTCGGGTGATAGCGTCTCTGGCTCCAGGTCAGGAGACGGCGGCTCCCATTCCCAGCCCAGCAAGCTCCAGTTGAGTTCGCGGCGCCAAAAAAGACCGAGGCCATGACCACCGCCAAGTCTATCAGTGAGCCCAGGATACATGTTCTCATCTAAAATGCGATCCTCGGAACAGATTCCGCCCGTCAATGGCATTCGCTGGGCAAGAATGACTTTGCCCATGCGCGAGTGCAGGATCGACATGGAGCACATTACACACGGCTCGTGCGTCAAATAGAGCTCAAGGCCATGGCAGAGGTAACCTTCGGGCGATGGGTGATCATCATCGAAGACTTTACGTTCCTCGTCGAGCATAGGCTCGTCCTGGAACGGATCGAAATCCACAGATAGCGGTGCGTTCGAAAGCGAGGGACCCTGTCGATTCTCGGCACGTACCAGCTTGCGTGCCACCATGCTGATGGCTCGGAGTACAGCATGAGCCATAGGATTTCCAGTACAGCAGCCAGTCTCCTGTCCGTCTGGTTGGTGCGACCACCTAGCATCCCCCGCAAGGGCAACAAGCTTGGTCTCGCCGTTTTCCAAGCGCTGGATGATGCAAGCACCGACGGCTATGCCGAAACCAGCGGCAGCTGTTTTACTTGCCACCTTGTGAGCGAGGGCCATCCATACAGCGGCATCTGACGAAACCTCATCTGTTGCCCTGGCTACTATGCTAGGATGCGGACCGAGAGGGTTATTCTTGCGATATACTGTAGGCCAGAAATGATTGCACCAGAGAGCAGCTTGGACCTGGGATGTCGGAGGAAGTAGGGGGACGGGGATGCTAGCCATGAACACTTCCTCTTCTTCCATGCCCTCCATCTTGGCAAGCCGATCAAATATATCCTCGACATCGAAAAGAGACTCCACACCAAGCATGATGTAAACGTATGGAGCCTTCCCTGTGTGCATTTGTCGTGTCTGAACCGTCTCGTTCATGAACTGCGACTTGAGGTGTACAGGTAAGTCGCATGGCTTGGAGCATCGACGGAGGTGAGGCATGCCCTTAACAACATCCTCCGGTAGCACAGTATGCAACATGCTGTAGCATCAATGTCAAGTTAGTATAGAGAAGGATGGTATACTGCAATGAAGACGGAGAGTCGGGGCAGGGATGTACACGTACTTGACCACCGAGCTAGTAGCCCTGATGGGAGAGCGCGTTATGAGAGCCTGGCCGTATACATGGTCGTCTCGAATCTCCAGAGTGGTTTTAAGGGGTATGAGGACACCATGGTCGATTATAGGCGGCAGAAGATCCTGGACTAGCTGGTCCTTGGTCCGAATTACGTCGGATATATCCACATCATCCATTGTGAAGGTGCTCGGCGTCCCCACGGCCGAAGAGAGTGAAGTCGGCGGCACGTCGGCGGCGGCGGCTTGTTCTGAGAGTTGACGCAGGTAAATGGGCGTGAGAGTAGATGTTGAGTGCAGCAAATGCTGGGTTCGGGAACCAAGTGAATGCCGAACAAGTGAGTATCGAGCAGCTAACTCTCCACTGTGAGTTTACCAGGCATGGTTTGTGAATAGAAGTCTGAGCAAGGAAACCAATCTGGGGGAGACAAGATGGAAGGCAAAACAGAGAGTGATACTCGGCTCGGCTTTCTTGATGTCAACCAGGTGAGCTTGTTGAGAGCGGCAGGTGAGAAAGAAGGGCGGGTCGGAAGGTCCCCACGCTGTACTTTGGCGCAATAAAATTTGGGAAAATGGAAAGTACACCCCGCACTTTGTTTGTCGTGGCTGGGTGCAGAATTGTCCGTTATTGATCACAGACACCGGATCGTATGTATTATTTTTTTTCGGGTGCGGGAAGTAGGCGTAGTCACGAATCTCTAGAAGTTGGAGGTTGGATAAACATTCATCATCCAACGGGGTTGAGTGTGTGAGCTTCAGAATGATGTCAGCTTGTTGACGGACGCAAGAACTTTTTTTTCTTTTTCTTTTTACTATGGTAGTCTATCGCGTCCGCTAAAAATACCCCACTTTCTATAGTGGTCCCTGCATCTTGGAGGGGTATGCTTGGCTCACGGCTCACTTAATGCACCGCGTCAAACATGCGTTATCGGTCGGCTTATACAGTTTGTCAAATCTACAAACACTGTGCAATGCTACCTTCATGTTTGTTTCCATCTATGTTGCAAGGTAATTACAGTAGCAAGAGTAGGTAGGCGTGGGAGGTTACGAACCAATGCTGGGAGTACATCCCTACAGTAGGTACATACCTAGTACTGGTACATTTGTGTACCTTAGGCACCTATTTAAGGTGACTCAGCTTGGCAGATATCCTTACAACATCTCCAAATTGGTTTGCCCCGATTTACGACTTCGTCGTTTTTTGTGTGCGGCTCTATACTGGTTTTGTTGAGGCCGAGTGCAATGAAATGTCGAACATCCTTTCGCCTACGTTATTCGTATTTCCACATTTTCTTTTTGTCTGTTGAAAGTAACAGCCTAGCTGCCTAGCTGATTCGGATCGCAAGCCAGGGCGTTCTCGTGTTCTCGGAATTCCATAGTGAAATGCGCGTGAGTGAAAGCTGTAACGAGAAAAATACGATTATATATTTTGGGAGGGGAAAAAATGTTAAAACATAATGTGGTCATCACCTTTTCCACCACAGATTTTTCTGTCGCGAGCGATTTTTCCAACAATTCGGTATTTCTGTGCAACTGGCTAATGTAAGGTACGTCATCAATGTAAGCCATGGCCTATCAGATCTAGTAGTATGTCGGCACTGGTGCTTGCTGTAAAGGCTATACCAATCCCTCATAAGTTCCTACCAAGCTAGGTATTTCCCTGACGTGTGACAATTACCACGCAAAACTGGATCGACATGGAACAAATAGCAACATGATAACACCAAGGTGTGAGTGAGTGAAATTACCAAGAATGCTTGGTAAGATTGGACATTAGGACTTAACAAGCACTCTGCAGTGCAACCCCCACTAGACTAGTGTTCAACTCTGGGAGGAGTGGGGGATTGGTGAAGCACGGGTCCAATATCGGAGGGTTTGCTACCTTGGCTGCCGTTTGCGGATGCAGGCCAATGGAATCTGCACGTTCGCAGGCCTAACCATCTGCTTGGCATGTATCGAAATGGAGGCTAGAGCTAGCTCGTCTAACCACAGCCATCATCATGCCCGGCGGCAGGTAAAACCGGATCTCCGGTAAGAAGCGACACGTTGAGTGTAACTAGTGTGGTCAGGCTAGTGCGCCGCAGTGCAAATCGAGACTGTAAGTGGTCCGGACGCTTTGGCCGCTTGACAGGTCCGACAGCTCTGAGCAGCAAGCAGTTAATTACTTGAGCTATGACTGACAGCTTAAGCTGAGTTGCTGTGAATATGAGGCCTTTCTCGCACCGGCACGACCGGAGGAGGAACCGATGTTGCTTATCGTCCCTTCATCGCAGCAAACTGCTGTCTGTCATGGCTTGTTGTAATACGTGAGAGGCTCCTCTTGTTGTTTTATTTTTATTTGGGGTTTTGTTTTGTTTGTTTATTGTTCACTCTTTTTGTCATTCGATTATTGTTTCATGCATTCGTTACCTACCTTGCCTACTTGGGTACCCTCACATAGCAGGTAATTTTTAGCGTCCAGTCTTTTTGTTAGGGCTACTTTGTACTACCCAGGATGCGCACCTTCGTCCAGTCCCTGCTGACTTGATAAATTGTGTGCTGCTTTATTTCAAAAGTTCAAAACACTCACTCGTGCGAACCCCGAGTTTTCCTTACATATTTTCTTGTTCATCTTGCCTCTAACAGGTGCGACTCACAGCTCACGTTGTGGGCAGACTGTCAAAAGAGAGTTCGCCTAACTCGGGCGGCTCAGGATTGGCTCAATACATTTCAGTCAAGGTTTGACTGCTGCAAACCTTCGAAAATTACCAAACAATTAAAGACTAACGGCCGTCAAAGATTGCTCTTCTTGAATGAGCCCCCACTGCCCGCTTTTATTTTGGGGCCAAAAAAACGTTCTCCATCGACCGACATTATCATCGCGAGCCCAGAAAAAACATCCAAGTAAACTGCCGATTTTCGGACCCCGATTAATTATCCACCGACCGTCAGTGTTTTGTCAGAAATCGACAGAAACGAACGCCAAGAGCTCCAACTCCTTGTTGCACACTGTGTGCATTCTATTCTGGCCTCCGACCCTGCACGACACCCTGCGTGGCACACGACGCTTAAAATTCCGGGATTCTGCGCACACCTTTATGCCCCACTCGACCAGCATTCGTATCTCTGGTTGGTGTAAATTTCTGGGGTTACTCTCACACAAGTCAAGCGGCCCTGGACATCACTCCCCCCATCAGTTTTCTGGCTACCAATCGACGACTTGCCTCATCAACCATTTTTCTTTTCGACTTGTCCTTCAATGCCGTCAGCTACAACTGTCTTTCTGATCAAAGGTTATTAGCATTCTTATTTTTCTTTTTCGATTTTTTTTTATCTTCTATTTGTTTCGTGCACCGCTTATCGTCATATCATTGTTGCATCCGACTTGGGATTGGCTAATTGGTCTGGCCTGGTCTTTAATCTCAACTCCGTCTCCAACCCCTCTGCAAGTCATATCAGAGGGCAAAAGACTAAGGAAAAAAAAAAAAAAAAAAGGAAAAAAAAAAAACCGCCAAACCCAAAAGAAGACCCTGACCTGAACTTACCCTGAAGACGGATCACGCCAACCAGCTCTCCCACACCACTACCTCTAGAACAGCTTCACGTTTCTGTATGCATAACGAACAAGCTGACACCTTTTCCTCGAGCGATCAAGACGGGCGCAAACAGGCGCAACAGTCGTCGTTGGCTAAGCTTGCAATGAGCAAGAAAATCACGGCCACGCCCAATGTGATACCTCCCACTCCGCCTGCAACAGCGCCTGCCGTCGCGCCGCCACCACCACCAACTTCTGTCGCCCCTTCCGAGACAAATGGCGACGCCTTGAAACCTCCGTCGCCGAGCTCGACTTCTCCCCGCCCTGCGCAGAAGCCCGACAACTCGCACTTGCCACCTCCGGCCATCGCCCATGCGCTCAAGTCGATAAACGCCTTTGACCATGCCGCACTGCGCGACAAGCCAGTGCCCCAATATGACAGCCCTTATACCAGAAGCATCTCTTCAACGGCACCGGGCTCCCCGAGGATGTAGGTGCTCTCTTGTATAGACCTCACCCCTTTTTGCTCTAAATAAAACCTCGGTTGCTCGTCGTGCCGTTCCCGGCAGAATGGATCGCCTGCGCTTCGACCAGCAAAATTCTTGCTTCTCTGTGCCCTTGAATCTTTCACGTATACATGGTAGATCGCTGACGGCCGCATTGCGTCCTAGTCCTCCTGTTAGACAAAATTCTGGCAGCCACACACCTAGAGTTCGACCCCATGCTACGACTCTCAACATCCCTGGACTGACCAAATCCAAGGTCTCTCCGGACGGGAGGATCCCAGACCGAGATGTCGCCTCCAAGCTGCTGATTGTCATGGTGGGCCTTCCAGCTCGTGGAAAGTCCTACATTACGAAGAAGATTCAGCGCTACTTGAACTGGCAGCAGCACAACACTAGAATCTTCAACGTTGGTAGCAGGAGGCGAGTCGCCGCTGGGTTCTCTCCTCATGCTGAGCGACCTGTGTCACCCAAATCTGCGTCTGGCGAAAGGCTGCGGGCCGCTTCCATCTTGCTCAACGGTATTGAACAAAACGGAGATGCCACTGGAGAAACGAACGGGCATACAAGTGAAGCATCTCAGGATCGAGAGCCTCCATCATTTGATCTGAACACCTGGAAAGGTCGCCCGAAGTCGATCGCCGGCGTTGACGGCCCTGAGGCCTACATGGATCAATCCGCCAACTTCTTCGACCCAAAAAATACAACTGCTCGGGCACTGCGAGAGCAGGTTGCCATGGACACGTTGGACGAGGCCCTGGACTACTTACTGTTCCAAAACGGCTCGGTGGGTATACTTGATGCAACGAATAGCACCATCCATCGCCGCGAACTCATTGTCAAGCGAGTCAAAGCTAGAGAGCCCAAACTTGGCATACTCTTCATTGAAAGTATCTGTCATGACCAGACTGTAAGTTTTGCAGCAATCACGATCGCGCAATTCAATGCCTTCTCGAGACCACTGACGACGTTCATAGCTGCTCGAGGCCAACATGAGACTCAAACTGTCCGGTCCAGACTACCACGACAAAGATCCGATCAAGTCGCTAGAGGACTTCAAGGAGCGAGTCAGACAGTACGAGAGTGCTTACACTCCCCTGGGAGAGTGGGAAGAAAAGAATGATCTACAGTACATACAGGTAGGACCTTTTCCTCGCTTCAAGTTGGAATTTGGATAAACCAAGCTGACCTTGTCCAACAGATGATCGATGTTGGAAGGAAAGTCATTCATCATAGATTGCGAGGCTTCCTCAGTGGTGGTATTGCCAACTACCTCTTGACATTTAACCTCGCGCCGCGTCAAATATGGATTACCCGTCATGGGCACAGTGAGGATAACCAGCTCAAAAAGCTAGGCGGTGATTCTGAACTCACGGAACGTGGCCATTTCTACGCCATGGCCCTGCACAGCTTTATCACCCAAAAGCGCCAGGAGTGGCTTGTACAGCAGAAGGACAAGATTGCTCAGGCTTCATTTCCTCCACAGCCTGGTGATCATACTCCGCCCTATCCAGAACTTTTCCAAGAGCTCGACGACAAAAACTGCTGCGTTTGGACTTCGATGCTGAAGAGAAGCGTTCAAACTGCCGAATATTTTGAGGAAGATGAAGACTACGACGTGAAAAATTGGGAGCTTCTGAACGAGATGAATACGGGCACGTTCGAGGGCATGACGTACGAAGAGATTGCAGCCAAATACCCCGAGGAATACGAGAAGCGCCAGCGAGACAAACTCCACTACGTCTATCCAGGCGTGGGTGGCGAGGGATATCTACGGATCATAGGCCGGCTGCGCGACATGGTCCGGGAAATTGAACGGATCACAGAACATGTTTTGATCATTAGCCACCGCTCCGTCTGCCGGGTGCTGATGGCATACTTTATGGACTTGACACGCGATGATATCGCAGATTTAGACATGCCGCTGGGCATGCTCTACGCGATCGAGCCTAAGCCTTACGGGATCGAATTTCACGCGTACAAGTACGATGAGGCTAACGGGACGTTTAATGAGATTCATGACTACAAGCCACAGAGGACAACGGACCGCAACAACTAAGTTTTTTTTTTTTTTTTTCCTTTTTTTTTTGGCAATTGAAAGTAGCGAAACGCTGCTGTCTGCTCAAAACTACTCCCGGGAACTTGATTCTTTCGTTGCGTTTGGGGGGACGAACTTTGGATGACTGGAGGATTTGGTCTGTCTTCTTGACACTACTTTGCCCTATCCTTATCCATTCATAATTCTGTGTTATTATCATGGGTTGTTTTTCTGTTTTTGTTTGGGCGAGGTGTCATGGGAAGGGAAAACACGGCGGGAAAGGGTGCGCTTACCGGATTGTTGGTTTGAATGTGTTGTCGTTTCTCGGCATCTGGGCTCCTAAATGTGAGCGAAAATCGCTTTTCGTCATAGATACCCGCGTCTCGTTAAAGATAGGTACACAAATGGGACTGGCGTATACTGCCTATGTAGGAGCTTTTCTCGAATCATCAAGATGACTGTTTTGTGTTATGTTATTTTATACACAGTATGCGATTAGCGTGGTTGAAACTCGCCACCCGGATGTCTAGGAAATTATGTTATCTTTGTTGCTGCTGCCAGACTGATGGATGGCATGGCTTTCACAAAATATGGCAATCACATAGGATCGTCCTGATGCAGCTGTTTTCGAACAGCAGAAATACTTACCAGGGTGATTAGAGTACACATCCATAACAGCTCTATACCGAAATATCACAGGTCATAACTGCCCTGACAGTGTAACACGGGATACGATGAAACGAGATCCACCCGCAGCGGCATAGGAAAGCTACTTGCGAGTGTGATATCCATGCTGTCTGTTTGACAAATACTGCAAGGGGCAAAAGGCAACATGGCGCGCGCAGAAGTACTATTTTCGAAATTCAAGGCAGATGAAGCTAGACTCAGCCCCGATGGCAAGCACAAGGGTTGCATGGATGTCGATACTGTCACATGGGCGTTGATGAAAGACGAGAAATCGGCTTGCGTAGTTAGATATCTATTTAGAAGTGTAATATTATGACTGAAGAACAAAACTCTTGCATGAAGAAAAAAAGAAACCATCAAAGTACCAAATGGCATTCAAAGGGTAAGACAAATTATATTTATGTCATTATTTATTTTGCATAAGTAGCAATCTTTATATACGCCACTACAACCACCCCCTTCGTATTCTTACTTTTATTATATTCAATTTATTTCTTTTTTTTTTCATTCCATCATGATAAGTCGTAGCACAGTTCAAGCAATCGGCTTGGCCGAGGCGCTGACCTTGATGTCACGGCTGCTAAAGCCGACATCGAAGCCAAGCTCACCACCTGGAATGATCCAGTCCTGCAGCACAACATCCCAGTACGAAATGTCACGGCGCATCAGGTCGAAATCGACGGTCTTGGTCTCACCCACGGCCAGCTGGACGCGCTCGAAGCCGCGCAGCTGACGAGGGGGAGTTCCGGCGGGAGCACCCGGCATACGGACGTACAGCTGGGGCACGGCAGCACCGGCAACATCACCCGTGTTGCTAAGTGAGACCGAGACGCGGTAAACAGTGTCCCAGAGAGCTGGGTTGCCACCGGGGTGGGCCCCGGCGGTAGCGGCCGGGGCGCGGGCGGGAACCTCCTCGGCGACCTGGGAAACCTTGGCGTCGGCGAGCGCAAAGGTCGTGTAGCTCAGGCCAAAGCCGAACTCGTAGCGGACGGACTTGTTGTGGGCGTCAAAGTACTTGTAGTCGATCTCGAGCTTCTCGTCAAAGTAAGACTGCCAGTCCTCCTTGCCGTTGGTGGTGATGTTGGTGGTAGGAGGCGCGTTGTAGTCCTCTGGCTTGAGGGCGATGGTGTAAGGGAGCTTGCCAGAGGGGCTGACATCGCCCCAGAGCAGATCTACAAGGGAGTTGCCCGACTGCTCGCCAGGGTAGTGGGCGGCCAGGATGGCGGTAACGTTGGGATGGTCGGCCCAGGGAAGGTCGTTGACGCCCGAAGAGTGCGTGACGACGACGGTGTTGTTGCACTGCCCAGCTACGGACTCGACAACCTCGTTGCCCCTCCAGTTAACGTTGAGATCGTGACGGTCATCGGCCTCCTCAGCCCTGAAGGGTGTGTCACAGTTGGTTAGCCAACACTGCAATATACAGCATCGTGGAGGGTTCCGGGCATGCCCGAAGATACAACTTACCAAGTCTTGAGCATTACGATGCAGACATCGGGAAGCTTGGGCATCCACAATGAGCGAATGTCAGTGGTGGCAATTAGCGTGTTGCTGTGATGAGAAAGACATGGTTGTGAGCATAAAAAGGACTTCCAAAAGACATTGCAGAGGGCCATTAAAGAAACCTACTTCAACCAGGCTTGAACAATGCCGTTGTCCTGGGCCACGCGGTTCTTGATGGCATCAAGGGGAGTCACGATAGACGTCAGACGTCCAGTACCAGAGCCGCCACCGGCAGTCAGGGTACCGTACTCGTAGTTGGGCTGGTTGTAGTAGCCCTGTGTGGGGTCTCCGGCGTCATTGCCAAAGATGGCTACAGACTTGGCCGATTTGAGCGGTAGGGCCTTGTTGACATTCTTGAGGAGCACAGCAGCTGCTGCACCGTGCTCACGGATCAGCTTGGCGGTAGACTTCTCACGCACGTCCCGGCTAGCCTCTCCACCGACCAGCATGTCGACATTCTTGTTCCAATCTTTCTTGGGGAAGAGGGATTGCTCAATCAAGTGCGAGGATGAAGGGTCAACCAAGGGAAAATCCTTGTCTTGTCCGAGCCAGTAGTAGGGGGTCATGATGCGCGTGATCATATCGTCAAGTCTGCCCGTCTCGATGGTTCCGTTCTTGACTCCTTGGGTGATGTTGCCACCGAAGAATGAGCCCGAACCCTCACCAAAAGTGAAACCGTATTTTCCAAGGCCCCCAGGCTGCAGAGGGGGGGAAAAAGAAGAAAGAAAGAAATCAGTAAGTTTCGGTCGTGTACATGGATTTGCCATGGCCAGATATGGGGACCAGACTTACCATGTTCATGTCGAGACCTGCCTCAATGGATGCTACGCCAGAGTGAACTGCACCCCAGTCGGACATGAGGAAGCCCTCGAAACCAAGCTCCCCCTTGAGCAGGCCGTTGGTGGATTTGGAGTTCTGGCAGGCATAAGAGCCGTTCAGGCGCTGGTAAGAGCACATCATGGCCGCGACACCAGCCTTGACTGAGTTGGCAAAGGGGAACATGTAGACCTCGTGCATGGTGCGATCATCGATGTTTGCAGAGATAGCCTCAAAGTTGACGTCGGTCAATGTGCCGTTGGGGTTGAAAACGGGGTTTCTCATAATCTCCTGCTCGTTTCCGATCCAGTGCTTGGCAGTGGCTTGCACACCGGCGTCTTGGAGGCCACGGACCGAGTTCTCCATGCCAATGCCCGTGAGATATGGGTCGGATGAGAAGCCCTCCCAGTTTCTGCATTGCATGTGTTGTTAGTTGGGGCTGACCAATCAGTGAAGAGAGCTACTACTACTACTACTACTACTACTACTAATACTACTCACCGGCCTGCATAGGCTGAGCGACCCAAAGGTCCTGCAACGGGAGTCAGAGCAATGTGCGCGCCCTTGGCCTTGAATTCCTTGCCCATGGCCACACCCCGATCGTACATCATCTTCTTGTCCCAAGTGGCAGCGATGGAAACACCAGCGGAGAAGACACTGGCATAGTCGGCCATGCGGATGGCCAGGGGACCATCCTGGAGGCACAGACCATTGAAACCAAGGCGTGGAATACCAGCGATGTTGCCAACACAAGGTCCCGGGGAGCCGGTGACAAGAACAGCCTTCTCGTCAACGGTAAGCTGGGATACAAAGTCACGGGCCTTCTGGAGGGCGCTTTCCCAGCCACCAGCACCGGTGGTGTTGGCTGATGTAGAGGAGGGACAAGGTCAGTAGGGGGCGTTTTAGATTGGCGTCGTCTTGCCACTAATGAGAGACCTAGATAGAACTCACGTGCAGGATAGACGGCCTCCGAGTGTCCATATTGACCCAGGATCACGGTATCAGCAGGCTGTACCCAGGTGAACCTCCCCGACGTTGAGCTCTGGGCATCAGCACCGCCGAGGGCCACAAGTAGGGCCACAGCGGTGGGAAGAATTGAGGCGAAGAAGCTGGGGGCCATATTGAGCAAACAAATGACACCAACGAGGATGATTAGAGATTCGCGTGAGGACCAGAGAGAAGGAGATCGAGTCAACAAGGAGCGAGTCCCCTCCTCCTTATGTAGACAATTGCGGCGGCTGCTGCTTCTGCTTCTGCTTCTGCTTCTGCTGCTGCTGCTGCTGTCGGCATCACCCTTGCCGGGCAAAGCTGCGGGCTTTCCGTGGACATGGCGCTGGGTTCGTGTCATGTTTGCTGTGGTGCTGTCAGTCACCACGTGCGTGCGTTGTAGTTACGGAGTAGAGGCCGCAAATTGTCGGGGGCCTACCATGTGAGCGATGATCTGGGTAAGACTAGCCTGATCAAGTTCTGGAAGGCCTTTGTTTTTTTTTTTGCTTTCTTTTGTCTGCGCTGCTACGGTACGGTACCGAATCCAGGTTGCCATGCTCTCTCCGTCCACTTTGGGTGGGGATAGCACTGAGGAGGCCACTCATAATCCCTGTTCAACTGTCCATCACGATCCTGCTTTGCCATACTGGATTGCGGGTACAATTTGGGGATGCGGAGATTTCTGAAAAGGCGGAGGAGAAACGTACGGTTTGTTTGGCCCAGCAGAGGCGTCATGCGGAGTAAGTGGATAGCGAACCTGGAGCATCTTCATTACAACATACGTAATTTGTAATTACCTTGCACCAAGTTTTGGGGTTTTTCTTTAGTAAACGTGGATGTGAAAATTTTGCATGTTACTATGTTGGATCATCCTCCGAAATTGCAGTTTCCCGACATATTATTATCTTTGGAAATTGACGGGGGAAAAAAAAAGAAAGAAAAAAAAAAGCACCAAGCGTATGTGCCTACCTTACCTTGGTACCTACCAGGCAGGTAGGTGCGTGTTCACCCACGGTATCTGGGGTGACTACGCGGTACTATGTAGGTAGCTACCTACCATATGTGATAAATAGGTAGGTAGGTAGGTACCTAGGTAGGTAAGTAGTCGAATTAGAAATCCAAACGACAGGTATGCACATCTACCCGCCCGACCCAGCGGAGTGAATACTGGGGCTCAATAAACCCTGCTATCCGATGTTTTGCCGGTATGCTTGGATGAGCAAGGCTTTTTTTTGCAAGGGAGCAAGTTTGTCTCCATATAACTAACTAGCTTCCTCCACACTTACAAATAGTAGGTTTTTTTGATTTCTTAATTCCCCGCAACTCCCCGCAATTTTCATCTCGTCTCGCGCGCATCGCTAATCTTTTTGTTTTTTTTTCGGTCAGCGTCTCTATATCCTACTATGGGAATTTTATTTTCTTTCCCTTCCTGGTTTACCGAATATCTGCCAAAACCGTCTTGGGTTCTTTCCAGTCACCACATCGTCATGCAACTTCTCCGCCCCCTCTGCTACCCCTACCCCGCTAGATCTTCGCGTGACCTGCAGAGTTCAATTAGTCGGCCCTATTTCCTCTTCATCGCCTCCCCGTTGACGTCTTTCCTATGTCTCCAAGACTCGATCCAAAGTCCCGAGGAAGCTTGGCCTTGTAAACAAGCGTAGCAAAGGTAGATGAACCGAAAGGAATCTCCAAGTAGTGTGTCTTGGCCGACCTCATTCAACATCATCATAATTCTCTCGGTACTCTGATGTTGGTTTTCCCACTTTGTCACTTTTTTCTTCCATACTTTCCTCGGAATTTTGGTACATAATAGAACGTCGTTGCCATGGTCGATCAGCGCTCACCGCAAGAAAACGGGGACGGACTTGCATCGGAGACATTGCTGCTAAACACCTGTGGGGAGGAGGATCCAAACGAAGGAGAGAAAAAAGAAATACAGTTCCGACAGCCCTTCCTGCATGCGCATATGCAGCATCCGCTCATGCCCGGCTGATGTCCGGCAGAAGGCCGGGAAAAATTTTAACCCTCGTGAGTTGCGCGATATTCGGCATCGTGTTGCGAGTGAAGTGCGTCTCGTGCTGTGTCCTAAAACGATTGTCTACCTTTTTTTCTTGTCCTTCTTCTCTTTCAAAGCCCGGATAACTTAGCCACTCGAGTTCTATACCTTACCCATGGGCTATTGATCAACGTTACGACTATTCACCCAGCGTAGAAAAGGTTCTCTTGTCACGTCCATTCCACATTGGATCCAAAAGATCACAACGTGAAATATAAGCCCCCTCCCAAGTTTTATTGACTCGTACTACGAACTTTCAGGTGCGACTTCTTCCCTAGGCCAAAACCCAGTAAGTATGGATGTTACAGGACATGGTTATAATAGTGTTGATGAACTCAAAATGGTTAAAATCCTCGGATATGGAGCTCCCTTCTTTTAGATCCCAAGTCAAGCCGACCCGCGTCATGAATATAGCTGCCTGAAGTAGGTATGCTCGCAGAAAATACCAGGACTTATTATCGCTATCACTGCCCGTCTTACGATTTGGCCAAACTTTAATTTTTTCTTTTATCTAGTGTCTCTTTCGCTCTGCTCTTCTCTTAACATGCCTCAACTGAAAGAGGTTCAAAATCAGTGTCAGACTCAAAAGATATATAGCCTCCCGCTGCAGTCCTTGTGCGCCTTGACCCCCAAGAGAAAAAAAAGTTTTTAAATACAAGGATAAATGACGAAATGACGAAAATCAGACTCTCTCTAAATACACCATTTTTTCCCCAGCTTGAACAGTTTAAACTGGGCTCTAGTTCCTTTTCGACAGCATATTCAAAGCACTGCCCGCCAGGATGAACCCAGCCTGGTCCTTGCTGACGGCATGCTTCACTGGAATCATCACCTCACTTCCATCGCCCTTTCTAACCCTCAACTGCACTTCTCCCTGCCCGCCATTCTTCAGCATGTCGTACAGACCCACGGTCTCAACCTCGTCTCCTGCTTCAATCTTGTCATAGTCGAGCTCTTCCACAAAAGTCAAGGGGACGACACCCTGCTTCTTGAGGTTCGTCTCGTGGATGCGAGCAAATGACTTGGTCACAATGGCCCGGCAGCCAAGATATCTTGGCTGCAGAGCAGCGTGCTCGCGCGCACTACCCTCGCCGTAGTTATGCTCCGCGACCACAATCCACTCCCGCCCGGCTGCCCGCCAACGCGCTGCAAGGTCCGGAATCGTGTGCTTGCTGCCGTCCAGGTCGTAAGCCGCGTTGACCTCACCCGTTGCTGCATTTATGGCTGTGTTGAGAGTGTTGGTGCTGATGTTGGGCAGGTGACCCTTGTACTTGAGCCAAGGTCCAGCCGCGGATATCGTGTCCGTTGTGCACTTGCCCGTGACCTTGACCAGAACCCTAAGCCCCTTAAGGTCGTGGTCCGGAAAGGAATCGAAAGGCTCCAGGAGGGCGAGGCGCTCCGAAGTTGGCGAAATCTTGACGTCGACCTCCGGGTTGGGTTGCTGGCAAAGCGGTAGAAGTTCCTCGACGCCAGAGTCGAAGGGTGCTGCGGGGCCCTCGAGTCCTTGCGGGGGAGGAAATTTGAAGTCCTTCCCGTCTGGGGTCTTGAGGCTGTCTGTGACAGGGTTGAAGGTCGTCGACCCTGCAAAAGCCATAGCTGTCACGATTTCGGGAGAGGCGAGGAAGTTCATTGTTCCTGGGTTGCCGTCATTCCTGCCGCGGAAGTTGCGGTTGTATGATGTGAGGATGGCATTCGGCTGTCCTTTGGGGATGTCGTCCTGCCTTTTCCACTGGCCGATACATGGGCCACATGCATTCGACAGGACGATTCCGCCAGCATCAGTAAAAGTCTCTAGGGTCCCATCGCGCTCCAGCGTGGAGCGGATCTGCTCACTGCCTGGTGTGATATAGAAGTCTGCTGCTGGCTTGAGGCCAGCTTCACCAGCTGCCTTGAGCATGCTCTCTACGCGCGTCATGTCCTCATATGAGCTGTTAGTACAGCTACCTATCAATCCAGCAGATAATGTCTCTGGCCAGCCCTCCGCCTTGATCGTCTCCTTGAACTTTGAAAGGGGTGTCGAGAGATCAGGCGTGAAGGGCCCGTTGATATGCGGCTCCAGAGTCGAGAGATCGATGCTGACCTGTTGGTCAAACTCGGCGCCCTTGTCTGCCTCAAATCTAAAGTACTGATCGTCACTAGCGCCCACACCAGGATACGTCTGTAGCGTCGAGGCAGCATTCGCCGCCGCCTCCCTCCTTGTAGATTTGAGATAGCGAGCAGAGGCCTGCGTGTATGGGAATATGGAAGTCGTCGCGCCGACCTCAGCACCCATGTTCGTCACAGTCGCCATGCCAGTAGCGCTGAGCGTGTCGACTCCTGGGCCCGAGTACTCGATGATGTAGCCAGTACCTCCCCGGACGGTAAGCTGACCTGCAAGGTTGAGGATGATGTCCTTGGGAGATGCCCACTCGCCCAACTTTCCCGTAAGGTGGACGTTAAGTATCTTCGGTGCCTTGAGCTCCCATGGCGCTCCGACAAGGGCCTCGACGGCATCAGCACCGCCAACACCGATCGCGATGGTGCACAGGCCACCGGCGTTCGGGGTGTGACTGTCGGTACCAAGCATCATCATGCCGGGGATCGCGTAGTTCTCAAGCACGGTCTGGTGGATGATGCCCGCTCCTGGTGGCCAAAAGTCCAAGCCGTACTTCCTGGCGGCAGACTCTAAAAAGTCAAAGACTTCCTTGTTCATGTTGATTCCCGATGACAAGTCCTCGGCCGCACCCTTTTCGCCAACAATCAGGTGGTCACAGTGGATGCTCGCCGGAATGGCTGTCTGCGGAAGATTGCAGGACATGAACTGCAGCAGGGCCATCTGCGCAGAAGCGTCCTGCATGTTCACCCGATCGGGCTTCAGCTGCAGGTTTGCATTGCCGCGGATGTCGGTACCGTTCTTGGTGCCGGTCAGGAGCGACGCCTCAACATCGTCCAGATGACTGTATAGGATCTTTTCGGCCAGCGTAAGCCGCTGCTTGCCCAGAACCTTGCGCACAAGCCTATAGTTCGAGTAGAGCTTTTCGTAAATGGGCGGGAGCGGAGGGCCTGTGGTGTAGAGTCGACGGCCAGCGCAGGAGCGAAGTGCTTGAGCCTGCGGTATTCTCTGTTATCGAGGTGAACCAGTTAGCCAGGGCATGTATGTACATTGATAGGTATGTACGTGGCCGTCTGCATCTAGGTGCCGAAGGGGCGTGCCTGCGGGCTGCGTAACGTCGTTAAGCCGATATAGATCTTGCTTGCTTGGAAACCTACCAGGAGGATGCCGCCAGAGCGGCTTGAAAGCCCAATTGGCCGCATGATCGCTGGTAGGACTGCGATGTTGTCACCGCGAGCCTAGTGAGTACGGAGGGGTGGGTAGGGACCTGGTTATGGGGAGTGCTAGAGATACTCCGTGTACGGCAACCGGCCTTCCAGAAATTTTGAATTAGCCATGGGGGGAATCCGGGGTCCAAGGTACATGTGGGGCATGTGGTTGCAAATAGTGACCAATCAGGTACGCCTGATTTAACAACTTAGCACTATGTGCGCAAGCAATACAAGGCCGATGTCGGTATGTCAATTGTAATAAGTGCAAAATAAGTTCGATACGATGTGTAACAAAGAAGTGGTATTCTATAACCTGCGTCTTTGTTGTCTCCACCGCAATTGCCTGGCCCAAAATCTTCCAGTCAAAGCAGAGCCATGTACCGTTTATTAATTAATCAACAGAACCCCAAACTCCTCAACACCAAACAAGCAAACCAGATTCTGAAATTTCGTAACAAAGCAGTGTTTGTTTGTTTCCTCCTCGATGCAGCCCATTCCATTAGAAAGACCTGTATTCGTCACAGCTCATAGTTGTAGCCCTAGTAGTGTCATCAAGATCGGCTCGTTTGTCTATATCCTCTCATTGTCGTTCCTTCGGCCTACAATCATCAAAACAACGATTGGCCCTAATTGAGCTTCATCCTTTTGGCATCTCCAGGCGTTCCATTGCCATTCGTGGTCCCATTGGGCACATCCGCTAGTGGTGGTCTTTTCATCATGGTGGGCGGCCTGTACTGATTCCTATTCGAGAGCGGACTTGCAGCACCACCGGGAGCTCCAATGCGTCGGGACTGGTCAAACTGAGGGTTGAGAATGCTTCCACGTTGCTGTGATGGTTGCGGCTTCTGTTGCTGGGGTTGTACGCCATTCCCAGTATTATTAGAAGGGTTATCATTAACAGGCCCTCCGTTATCTTGGGCAGCTTTACCCGGAACGTGCTGGCCTGTTCTTGACACTGGCCTCGACGACGAGTGATCGATGCCGGGCGTCTTGCGAATCGAGGGACTTTCTGCTTTTGGGTTGAACAAGACCGCAGGTGTCGCCGTACCTGGTGGTGGTGCGATGGGGGCATCGTCCGGGACCCTCGCAACCGCACGCGCTGAGAAGAAAGCCACAGGTTCTGCACCGTTTGGAGCATTTGGGGGCCCATTGTTCGGCTGCGGTGGTGTGTTTTGCTGCTGACCGTTACCCAGTGGCCGCTGCTGTTGGCCCGTACTGCTGCTGGTGTTATTATTGTTCTGAGGCGGCGGAGGTGGTCGGCCCTGGTTTGATATTTGTGGCGGAGGACGAATTCCATGGTTGTTCTGTTGATTGTTCATATAACTGTTCTGAGGGCCTGATCTCTTGATTTGGTGGTTGGGAGTTTGAGGTTGAGGGCGTCCTGTCGGACCATTCGTCGAGTTTATCCGTGAGGGTGGTTGTACTGGCCGCTGTTGGTTTGACTGATTGCCTGACGGAGCCCCTAGGCCCCTATTCGTGGTGCTCGCCGCGTTGTTGCCGCTACTACCTGATGTATGGGAATTCTCAGGAAGAACGACCTCATCCGGATGGCTGTCTGCATCTACAACGCAAAAGTCGGCTTCGTCGAATTCTGCAAGATGATTAGTTCCTGCCCAATGTGAACATACTGAGAAACTGCCGGATAACTTACCCCCGAGCAAATCATCAAAAGAATCTGCTTCTTGTCTACTGTCAGTACACGTTCCTTTGAAAAAAGAAGAATGCAACTACTAACCTGGCAAAGGTGGTAAAGGAGGATGTGGCGGCGCTGAAACACTATTTGAAGGCTCCGGCTTGACTGGCGGTAGCCTAGGCTCTGCCGCAACCTCTTTCTTGGCAAAGTCCGCGTGCCGGTGCAGGTTCAACTCGTCGAATTTGGTCGGCTCGACCTTGAGTTTGGTCACCTTGGCCAGGTATGCCTTGTCGTAGACGCAGTTGCCCAGAACATTGCCAAAGTTCCTGAGCGCCCTCTTCAGGGCATCTGTCGTCCCCTCCTTTTTTGCCTTCTCGAAAGCCATGGCCTTGCCCTTGCAGTTCTCAATGTGCCCATATCCGATATCCTCATGAAATGTTCCATCCCGCAAAGTCACACGCACGACGACGTGCAGTCCCAGCGAAATCTTGAGAGTCTGTGGATGCTCGTCCACAAAGTCGACCTGGATGTTCTGGATCGATGACGACCACCCGTTGAAGCCAAAGACCTCGTTGGCAAGCCCAATGACCTTCTCGGCAGCGACGTAGTGAACCTTTTGCCCCGAGGGACCTGCACGAGCTGACAAGTACTCTGGTCCTAACTGTCTTTCAAGTCGGGTTTGTAGCGTTGCAATTTCTTGGGCGGTGTACTCGGAGATACGGGGCTTTACATCCTCGAACGGGTTCGAGATGCGACTGTGTTGGTCGCCAGGACTGAGTTAAAGAGTCATGCACGTTAATAAGAGCTCCTGTCCCACGTGTGGAATGGGATCAAAAAGTCTAACACGGCAACTTACGCAGGCATTGTGGGAGGGCGAGCGAAAACGACGTCAGCTATTTGCACATGAGAAGCGGATAACAATAGTTCGGCTAACGATGGTTATTCGAGATGGATTATTATAAAACTCGGTAGAAACTTTTTTTTTTTTTTTACAGCTGGCCGCGACTTGAATACCAGTCAGACTGTTGGGTAACTCGGATGGGGGGATACGTAGGTACGCAGAGCTGTGGTGATGATCGATGATGAGCACGTCTGCCTTGACGCGACGTGACGGTCGAAAACCCCGTTGATTGTAAGGCAGAAGTCGCGTCAACCACGCACCGCCACGTGACGTAAACCATTTCAACCCCACCAATTTAAACACCTGACAACGAGACCCCGCAGGCCCTGTCACCTGGGACAAGGTTTGGCCGGATTGTTTGTGTCTGGGTTATGTAACTCCTTACTAAGTCATGTTTGCGAAGAACGCAGTGAAATTCGGGTGCTCAATTCACGAAACTCCTTGCCGCCAGCTTGGACGGATATAGTAACCGACATCAACAAGTAATAAGATAAGCCTGGCCACTCAGAGCCATGCCGATAAGCTGATATAACCAGCAAGCAATGGCATTGCAACATTGATCGGATAACGCTACTTATTCCGCTTATTGCGCAAATGAGTGTGGGCACCCTAAGTTGGTCACGACAACTACAATCGTCTGAATATCACTCGTCTAGAGCGCCTTGCGTGCAGTCTTGATTCTCTCGTTTCTCATTTCGACCCTTCTTACTCGTGCCTTCGGGTTTCATGGACTGGGACCTTGGACGTTTTCAGTCATTATAGCGACACCATAGCAAGCACTGGTTGACTGCATAGTAAAGGCTACTGCTACATTCCCTTACCCAGTTGCTGCGCTGCATCCAATAGATTGCACGCAAGCCAGGGCTCATCGAATGCATGCATAGGCAGGACGAGGTCCATTATGGTACTGTGTCATCGTGCACGACGAGACAAAGAAGTATAACAACCACATTACACGTTAACCACTTATCTTTGGCTCGACGGGCCTATAATTAGGGTTCAATACATTCAGCAATGGAAGTAATGCGGCAGTGAGAAAAACAAATAGCAGGTTCATGTTTAAATAACGAATGGGATGCGGACAGCTGTGCGAGCGGAAACTAATGTAATTTTATCGGGACATGTTCCTCGTGGAAGGACATCCCATATGCAGAGCATGAATTGCAAGGTGACAGTAATAAGAAAGAAATGGTATGCTATAGAAGAATAAAAACATAAAAAAAAACAGTTATAGAATTATGACGGATATCTTGCGGTATGATACCGGTGGAAAAACAAACACAGAAAGACTGAAAATGCAAACGCCGTCGTGAATAGCGAAGTTTAAAATACTCCGACCCCTAAAAGAAAAAAAAAGAAAGAAAATCTATTCCTAATTGCGGATAAAAATTGCTTTCCGATCAAAAAGCAGGTGAACACCAGTAGTCGTTACTTTCGTAGCTAGTGAAGACGATGCGGCACATGTACAGAGATAAGCCTGGGAGAATCAAGGCGGGCAGTTGCGCTACCACGGCCCGACACGAACCGGATTTCCGTATGTGCCGTTCACCAGCTGGTTGAGGATAGAATTTGGATCGCCTCCGGCTCCGGAGCTGGACGGCGATGATGCCGATGCATTCGGGTTGCTAGGATTGTTGTTGCCAATCCAGCCGTTGCTAGCCATGGCCTGCATTGCAGAGCCTAGCCTTCCGCCCGACTGTTGGTTGTGTTTAGCCAGCATCTGATCCCAGCCACCCGTGTGCAAGACAAAGCCTCCACCTCGTTTTGAGGCCTCCGTGATGACTAGGGCCCACGCCCTCGAGATCTCGTCGTATGCGTTGTCTTTGTGCTGCCGGTAAGCCTGGCTGTCCCAATCCGGCAGTTCATGCACGACCTTTGTGGCTCCGTCGAGATACTGTAGCGAAGCGGTGACTTGGGTTTCTATCGGCGGCAGGAACTGGGGTGTGAAATCTGAGATGGCATCCACGAGCGCCATGAGCGGCTGTTTCACCCTGTAGTAGGTATAGTCTGAGCTCGTTTGGCCGTATGGGATTGCTGTCCGTAGCCTTTGTTGATAATCTCGGAGGATGCCGAGCGCCGAGACGACAGAAGGCCGCGGGGCGCCGTTGACGACTTCCTGTCCAATATCCGGATGTCGCTCGCAGATCTTTTGCAAGACAGTTCGGAGCTGCGTCGTATCGAGCGTCTCGAGTAGCCTAGGTAATGGAAGTGGACGGCCCGAGGCCTCGGCGGCTCTAATCTTTTTTGAGGGTCTGGAAAGCTGTCTCGACGGGATCGCAGGTGAGCTGAGTGGCGACACTGACATCTCGTCACCCTCGTTGTCTTCGGCCTTTCGCTTGCGGGAAGTCATGTTTGTGTAGGGAGAAACTGCGGCAATGTTAGAATTTGTCTTTGTTCCCAGCGACGAAGAAAAAAAAAAAAGAGTTCTTTCTACGCTCCATGTTATTTCTGGGATGGACAGCAAGGATGTGAGACGTACGAGATCGCGGAGGTGATAGTCGTGAGGTTTCGTATTGGTGAGGAAAGGGCGTCGGTTGTGGTGTGAGCAGAACGTTCATGATGGTGACGATGGACGTGGGAGCCGACGGGGCCACTACGCCTTTGATGGAGGTTTGACCAAAATTCTCTCGGTATGGTGTCGGTCGCTAGCGACTTCTGATTTTCTGCGATTTTTCGCGGCCCGTTTCCAGGCTGTTCAATCGTGGCACCAAGTTGCGTTTGAAGGATATGGGCGAAGAAAGAAATTGCCAGAGTGGGTTGAAGGGTCGGCCGCTAGACTTGCGGAGAAGGTGTGTGAAGGAAGGCAGACGGAACTTAGGCTGGCGGGCGGAGTTTTTATTTTTTTTTATTTTGTTTGTTGATGAAAGGAGAGAGGGGCCCGTTTCAATCGCTTTGCTCGTGTGGATTAATTGACTGAAGCCCAACCTGGCCTTGACACCACCTCCACAGACCAGAGACACCTCGTTTCCTCCTTTCAATCCAGTCATACAACTGGGATCTCAGTTGCGCTAAGTTGCCAAGACATTAGTGAGGACCAAAACTGTGGGTGTGTATATGGGTGTTTTAGTCTCTGTGAGCGATTGTGACTGGAGGCTGGCGTGCGGCTTGGATTGGGTGACCGGCGACGCCCAGAGCTTTCGCATTCGTTGCAACTTCTCCGCCGCCAGCTGGCGCTGCAAGAGGAGTAAAGAAAAGCGGGCGTGCCCCAGTCTTATTAATGAACTGGGATTATGCCGCTATAGCGACTGGGAGGCGGTCAAGAACATGAGATGTGGGCAAAGCCGGGCCGCTAGATGCATAGCGTAGCCACAGCATTGTCGATCCAGTTGCAACGAAATGTAATGATCAAGCATGAGTGGTCAGCTACGGTTTGAGTTTGTTTGTTTTACTACCTAGGTACATCCCAAAATACTCCAATAGATGTCCTTTGCTTTATGCTTTTCTTATTTTCTTCCATATCCGTTTTCCTCGGTTTCTTCTCTTTTCGATTTCCTTTTTCGTTTCTGTTTTTTTCTTTCGAAATTCTTGTCAAGTCCAGTAAATCATCTAGTCAAGCTAGTCCACTTAACTGGGGCTGTCAAGCAATACCCTTTGAATGGTGCGCATGCGACTGTCTTGCGGCTACTGTACGACGGTACACGAGCCAGTCGTCATTGGATCGAAGCCACCATAACAATCAACGCGGATAAATATCAGCGAAACTTTGAGTTTATAGGTCACCTTCACATTTTAGCTCAGCAAAATGTCATCGTAATAACAAGCTCTTGTTGTGGCTCTTTTCGTCAAAGGAAGGCGAATATTCTACTAAGCTGGAAAGGTTATACATGTAAGGTACCTAGATGCTAGTCGATGATCACACAATCTAAGTCTCCCTTGCCAATATTATCTGGCCGTCCGCAGTCTTGAGATTGGCCAAACCCCTGAGATGGGGCATTTGATGAAAAAACTGAGGCCCCAAAGTCCAGTTGTCGAGGTTTCTCAGATGGCTTTCGAAGGCCGGGGTGATAACGGGGTCGCTAGAGCCGTCGCTGCTCTCCAACAGGGAGCCTCGATTCTTGTGAGGCCAGTTGAGCGATATAGTGTCCGTATAGACTCCAGCGAATAGGTCAAACGTTACCGGGGGATCCATTCCAGGATAGGGTGCATTGTGATGTTTAACCGTGCTGCTGTCTCCAATTATGAGGTTGTCCTTGGTGTCATCGCTCACCCAGTAGCTTCTCAGCCCGGCAGCATCTGCTTTTGCAAAGTCCTTGACTATCCTATCCCGCATGCGTGGGAACGGACAATAGTCGAGCCACACCGGGTGGGGAAGCGTTACTTGCGAAGGCAGCGGGCGCAGCCATGGAGGCAACAACTCGTAATTCTCTGGGGTAGGATTCACCTGCCAGCGAAGATACAATGACATGATGAAATGAATTGCGATGCGCTCTGGCTCGCCTGTCATGTGAGGGAAAGCATGTACGATGTCGGTGAAGACTTGTGATATCGGATGCAACGTACGTTCATCCTCAGATGTGGCGGAGGGGTTTAGTAGTGACTTGACTGATGGATAGCGAGGCCCGGTGATCTCTGAAGGTGCCACACCTTCTGCTGCACGTTGTCGACGTTCTTGTAAGGTATTTTGAAGCATGCCATCGAGTGGGCAAGTTCGCAGGCAATTTTTGACCGGCGTCGAAAAATCGGGAACAATTTCTCCAAGTCCCTCGACGTTGCCTTCTGCACTGCCTCGTCCGCTAAATACAGAGGTCATGGCCACGTCATTGGAATCGGTAGGGGATGTTGTATATAGGCGAGGATCCAGTCGAGGGTGTAGATTTGGATCGAGGTTAGGGTCCAAGCTGGCTTCGATACTCGTATCTATAACCGCCGCTTGCACCTGTTGTGATTGGGGCTGGTGCCGATACTGGTGGTCCTCAAGCTGAGGCAGCTGGGTGCCTTGTTGCAAC
Organism: Pyricularia grisea; assembly: GCF_004355905.1. NCBI lineage: Eukaryota > Fungi > Ascomycota > Sordariomycetes > Magnaporthales > Pyriculariaceae > Pyricularia > Pyricularia grisea. Next base: position 919,289 of record NW_022156716.1, read on the forward strand.
GGCTGTTGATGAGGAACTTGTTGGAGCAGTCCGTGCTGGCTAGACTGACGATGTTGCGTTTGTTGGTTAAAAGGGTTGGAGACTTGGTGTTGGTGGAACCTTGATGAGACCGAATTACCGTTAGGAGTCTGAATGGGAAAAGAGCGAGAAGTGGTTCCAGTGACAAATTCAGAAACCATATTTTGTTGCCACTGTTGATGCTGATTCTGGTTGTGCTTGAGCTGGGAATGGCTGCCAGGGATATCAACCGACCCGGCAGGCGACGCAGTGCCGTTCGGTGTCGAGACATGATTGGATGGAGATTCGACGGACAATATTGGTTGTGAAGGCATGTAGCCTGATGAAGAGGCAAGCTGATAGACGGACGGGGTGGCGGTGTGATTCTCACTAACCGCCGAGAGACTGCTGTGTACACCGACAGCCACGCCAGGTCCTAGTAAAGGCTGGAGCATGCCAATAACAGTGGCAAGACGCTGCTTGATTTCTGCATTCTCGGCCTCGACGGCCTCCTTAGCCTTGATTACAGCCTGGAGCTCCTGATACGGTTTCTGGTTGGTCAACTCCTCGATGCGCCTCTTAAGGCTCTCAATCTCGTTGCGTGTCCGCTCCCTAATTGCGCGCTGCGCTTCTCTGTCTATGCTCTGGGTTAGTACTGGAAATATACCAAGTCCCAAGGTATCAACGCTTTCACTACAAGTTATGTAGGCCCGTGAGAATGAAACAAGACCCAAAAACGTGGACCTGGACGACAGGCCTCACGTGCAGCTGGCATGCGACAGGCCAATCTATGCCAGGTTACCTTGTGTATACGGCTGATGTGTAACGACCGAGGGGGGGGGNNNGGGGGGGGGGGGGGGTGAGGGGGGGGGGAAGAAAAAAAGAAAAAAAAGTAGGAAAATTCATGAGCACATGTCGTCGAAATCCTCCAACGTACCGTTTGCCCGTTTCTTGGCAAGCTGCTCGGGTGTCAGATTGGCAACCCCACGCGAGCCGGACCCTGCCCCAGCACGGCGTTTTCTGCCGTCCGGCAGAGGAGTGTTGTTGCTGCTGTCGGCCGCGCCACCGGCCCCGCCCCGTTGTTCGGAGTGCAATATGCCGCTTCCTTCCATATCCCCGTCATCAGGATGCTCCCGCTTCAAAGATCCAGAGCTGCGCCGCGAAGTCGACCTTGCCGGTGGCGCTGCCGCTGCATGGTCTGCCAACCCCGCCAAGCCACCGCCGACAACTCCAATAACACTGGGTTCAGGCGTTGTTTGGTTCTGAACGACGGCTGCTGCTGCTGATGTTGCTTGCGAGCGCACGCCGCCGACCATGCTGGTCAAAAACCCCTGTGTTCCCGCCGACCCAGGAGGGGAGAGCAATGCCCGTCACACACGACCTCAGCTCAAGCCGGGAAAACGGGGATGGAGAAGAAAGGTTTTTTGGTAACAGCACGGTCAGGGCTGCCTCCCTACCATCTGGTCGCGATCGATGTTTTCTTTGATGCTGCAGAAAAGAGCTTGTTTTTGTCTCAATGATTCAACAAGGTGTAAAGGTTCACCTTTGGCCTGAGTCATGACATCGATTGGGGTGGAACTTTTTTTTTCACCCTCTGATCTTTTTTTTTTTCCTCTGTCTGCTACATCCTACTGGAATATGGATGCACTTTCCCCCTTTACCATGGTATAAACTACTGCGGAATTGGTTGCCATACCTAGTTAAGTGGGGAGGACAGTAAGTGCGACTTAGCTCAAAGTCAGGTTGGGCAAGGTAAGATTGGAAGGTAGCTTCGAGAACTAAAACGCTTCTTAAGGAAGGGAGGTGCCAACCAAACCTACAGTAGGAAGGTTCCTCCGGCACTATTGTCACCCCTGTCAGGTTTAGTAGGAACCCTAGCGGCGGCACACGACTCAGTAATACATCATGAACCAAGATCTCCACTGATACTCACCTTGACCTGCCAAGCCTGTCTAATACCAAACCCCCTTGCCCGCATAGCATCAAGGTCACTACCTGCCGAACACCAATCTAGCGGACTGATTGGCGACAGTAAATTCCCGATTTAGCACGGCTTTGAGTGTCCAACTATTTTGTACTACCTAAGGTAGGTATTTTGTCACACAGAAGGACGGCTGCCGTCTTCGTGGAAGAGGATTCGGTTCTTTAAACGGGCGGCTGCATACGAAGCCAGGGACGAGTCCACCTTGACCGAAGCGATCTAGATTCCCGAGTGCATTAGACCAGATTGGTTTTTTTTTTCTCCTTCTCTTCTAGTTCTAATCCATCCCTCCCACGTTTGGGCCCTCCAGAGTTTAATTCATTTTTCATTGACTTTATCCGCTATGGTTTTTGTTTCCGTACTCTGGTGGCTTCCCATTGGATTGCACACCTAACGTAAAGAGTAAATCAGCACACTTTCAGCTTAAGTTAACCGCTTTCCGAAGACCATTCTAGAAACTGTCAAGGTCGCGTGCTTTACCTCGTAGCAGCTAGATTATATTTACGCTTTGTTCGGCAAAGAAAAGAAATTAATCTTTGTTTTTTTTTTTTTTTTTTTTTTACGACCTTGGTTTGCCACGTGCGCATGACCTCCATAGACCAAGACGTCCGAATGCTTGAATCGGGATCGGTTACTTGAGAACGGCAATCCAGGTCAAGGTAGGATCCAACCTGACTAGATTGGGTCTGGCTGGCAGCGAGCAAATATATCTGAGTTTGACGATACTGATTCCCCAGAGACTGGTTGGCCATCAGAGACAGGCGTCGTCGAGCTTAGTTCTAAGATACCCCATGGGGTCTACCAATCTCTTCATCCCTGACATGATATCATTACTCTTCATCTCGTACGACGTAGCTAGTGCTTCTATCTGCGGTGGACAATCCAGGTATGGCCATTCTACTTCGTAATTGCTCATTTGTCTCCCTCGTTTCATCGTATTTAGTCCTCAATATTATGGTGTTCGCGGTTCGCGGGCTTTTCTTGAGCTAGCCCAATCGCTACTTGCACGCCCGATCGGCTAATCCCGCTTCACTGGCATAAGCCATCAATTCAGACGAAACTGATTTCTCACTCGAAAGGATTTCAGGTCCTCAAATGTCTGCCTCGAGTCTTAACCAGATAATCGAAAGAGCCTTGTTATCTCTCTTTATCTTGGATGCTACAACAGCAGCGTTTGCTTGTTCGTTTGTTCATTTTTTTCTTTCTATTTTATGTGTATACCAATCACTTCCCTGCAATGGATAGGGTGGGATGTTTACGTGGTAACAGCTCTACAATTAGGTTTAGAACTAGAAGTAGAATTAAGTTATAGTTCTGGTATGTGGATTCTTTCTCCTGCATCCATATCTTGCAGAATACGGATACTCGTTGCATATGTGTTGGACATCATTACTCATCAAAATCAGTATTGGTGGAAACGAGAGTCAGTCTCATCAGGAGGCGGGTTGCATTACTGTAGACGACTGGGTTAAGACATGGCTAGCTAGCTTCGTGACTTCCATCATGGTCCGCCTCCTTGTTGCTCCTCCATCACTGACATCTCTTAGCCGCAGAGAACGTTGCCCTTGGCGGTGACAGTACTGTATATCGTTCGTTTACCATGTCAGTTATTTGGTCACGCGGATGACATCTTCAGTGTATCTAACTGTAAAACTTACCATCCTGCACCACTTCCATCACCGCAAAATATGGAACCATCCGATTGCGCGGCCTCGCAGGACAGGCCGGCCTTCTCCTGCTTGGCAACCTCCTGAGCCTGCTTGCTGCTATTATTGCCCTTGCCGTTGCCCTTCTGTGGTGCGGCCACGGCGAGGCCGGCGAGAGTGAGGATGAAAATGTTCTTAAACTGCATTGTGGTGGGTTGATTGGTCTTCCTGGTTGATGAGAAAAAAAAAGGGTTATTTGAAAAATAGCGATGGACCGGCCGTCTAAAAGATGAAAAGAAGTGATGGTGGTGAGGATGATGGAAGACGAGAAGAGTAGTGTAGGGAATCTGGAGCAGCATCCATTTATATAACGATACATGACCGCCAAGATTTATGCTTCATTTGAGCTTAAACCTATGTACAGTAACTTTCAACATTTTTGATGCCTATTTTTGGGATCTCAAGTTGTTGCTATGTGGTGTTGATTGTCGACCCCATTCTCTCCTGTTTCGATGTACGCGGTATGGTAGGGGGGAGTTAAAGCGCCGGCTTTTGAGACTGACGAAAACAAAACGCCCTCGTTGATCCCTGATGCGACCTCGCTATTGGTCACAAAACTTTTTTTTATAGATTGGCGAGGAATCATCGAAACATGTTTAGGAGAGAAAGGAGAGAGTAGTCGCCTTTGTATGGGCTTATCCTATTTGCAGTATTGTAGGTGAGTACCTACCTAGGTTTCAATGCCGACCCTTGCACACTACACTTATTGAAGATTGCTATGCGAATGGCGGCTGACCATTCAAACTGCTGCCTGTCATCCGATCAGGGTAAACTCTGTCCTTGACAGCAAAACCGATTAGTATTACTTCGTACTTTGATGTTTGACCATTGACTCCATTTGGCAATCTACCATGAGTACCATCAAGAGATATGGCTGGTCAAAGTTAAGTCAACATAAGCTGTAGATAGGAGGAATCCGTCTAGTATAATTGTTATTGCCCCTGCTTACTTCTGCTGATGGGCTGACATTCTCGCTTGGGGATCATTGTAAGAAATTATCCTCAATGGGCTGGCTGTACTGGGTCATCCCCTTTAACCTGGTCACGGGGGGATACGTTTCAAGGAGCCACTGTGTTCTTCAGGGGTTGGTATATTTGGTAAGGCACCGACTGAATCGTACAAGTCACGATGCTGGGGTTGCGGGGTGTTACTCTCAATTTTACCACGGGATATCCTAAGTTATCCTTCCTTTTGGCACGTGGTTCTGAAACACAGACGGCTAGAAGTAGCGTTTTCAATACACAGGCATTTGTTACGTGGTGGATCGCTGACAAGCTGGTATGTATGTATGCACCATCTATGTAAATGCAGCGCTCGCGTGTGGAATCAGACTATTTTTGCAAGTCTCCTTTTTAAACCAGCACTGCTCGCCTGCCATGAGGCTTGAACTGATGCCTTTGACGCTCTCTTGGCACGTTTGGTCCTGCCTATAGGCTCTGAAACGATATACCGGTAGACTGCAGGGCATCTCCGGGATTCGCCACAAAATTGCCGCAACTATCGACAGTGTTCGCGAGTGGATACGTACGAGCCGAAGAGAATCTCATCGCACTTCATTGGCAGTGCAGGCGAGTTGGACTTTGCCGACGAGCTTTCTGCTTGATCCTTGTGCGTGACATCTAAAGCGTCGATACACAAGTCGATTTGTCCGGAACAGCGGTGTTTGTGGTCATTAAGGAGTGGGTATCTGGCAAAACATTATATGCGATTCAGGCATAGGACGAAATTGGCGTTGAGACAGCCAAATGAATGGAGTCCATATGAAGCAAGTCAAGCTTCATGGTCACATCTAGGAAACCAGGTGACGAGGCCGTGAGCATTTTGCGGTACTTTGTTAATCCCGATACAGCTGATGAAGATTTTTCGCCCCAGCCTCGGCCAAAACCCCAACGACGTGGCATGGACTTTATAGAAGATGTCTATGTGGATAATTGCAGAGGATTCTGTTAGGGACCTGGAGGCTACTCGATCAACGACCACTCCGACCTGAGCTTTCACCTTTATGAAACCATCATGGTGGTCTGCGCAAGCAAATTATTGTCGTCAGTCTAATGGGACGCCAAAACCG